>NC_065527.1:10402231-10431185 GCF_006386435.1 Epinephelus moara
CACTTTTTCACACAGGGCCATGTAGCTTTGGATTTTTTTCTTCCTCATTAATAAAACCCTTCATTTAAAAACTGCATTTTGTGTTTACTTGTGTTATCTTTGACTAATGTTTAAATTTGTTTGATGATCTGAAACATTTAAGTGTGGAAAACATGCAAAAAAGTAAGAAATCAGGAAGGGGGCAAACACTTTTTCACACCACTGTATATTAACAGTACAAAGGAAAACTTTATGCCCTTTGAGGCCCAGCAAAGATGTTGCAGGTACAAGCAAACGACCCACCCAACTCTGCCTGCCAGCCACCTGCAGGGGGAAACCACAGCAGTGCAAGAAAGGCAATCATGGGGTCATCACAAGGGTTATAAATGTTAGTATGTTCACAGGCAGGGGCCCTGTGGGACTGCTTTACAGCCCAAATCATTATCAACATACAAGCTTTTATAAGCTGCATAATCATGTTGATATTTAGGATGATGAAAAGACCTATGAATATCTTTAATGCACTATGTATAACTATTCTACTTATACATTTTTAGGTGCTTTTTTGATCCCCTACCTGATCCTGCTGGTGGTGGAAGGGCTGCCCCTCCTGCTGCTGGAGTTTGCCATTGGCCAGCGTCTCAGGAAAGGCAGCGTGGGGGTGTGGAGGGCCATCAACCCCTATCTGACTGGTATTGGTAAGTAAAGTAGGCTCTGGAATAATTTGTCCAAAGCAGATGTGAAACAAAGAAAGTAACATTAGTTAATGATTCTGTCCCTCAGGTATAGCCTCCATGCTGGTGTCCTTACTAATTGGACTTTACTACAACACCTTAATAGCCTGGATCCTGTGGTATCTCTTCAATTCCTTTCAAGCCCCGCTGCCTTGGACCCAGTGTCCTCTCAATGACAATGGCACAGGTATTTGAATATACACACAAAGATGCTCATTAAGCACCCATATATACCGATCAGCCAAAACATTAAAACCACTGACAGGTGAAGTGAACAGCATTGATCATCTTGTTACAATGCCATGTTCTGTTGGGAAAACGTGGGGTCTGACATTCATGTGGATGCCATCTGACAGGCTCTACCCCCATTTACACCAGTGCAGGCCAGGTAACCCCCCTGATGGCAACAGTACTACCAATAGCAGTTGCCCCCCAGCAGGACAGTGCCCCGTGCCACACAACAAAAACTTGAATGGCCCGAGGAAGGTGACAAAGAGCTCAAGGTGTCAGCCTGGCCTCCAAATTCTCCAGATCCCAATCTGATCAAACATTTGTGGGATGTGCTAATACTCCACCTCACAACTGAAAGGACTCAAAAGATCTGAAACTAACGCCCTGGTGTAAGACACCACCCAGAGGTCCTGTGTCCATGCCTTGACAGGTTAGAGCCAAATCTGGTCCAAGGAGCACCAACTGTGAATTGGGGGTACCTCTGGGGCACCAGCACACCCCTCAAATGTCCGGTCAGATTGGGATCTTGGGTATTTGGAGGCAAAGTCGACACCTTGAGCTCCTTGTCCCATTCCTGGGGTCATTCCTGAGCAGTTTTTGTGGGGTAGCATGGCGCATTGTCTTGCAGGGGGGGCAATGCCATCGACAAGTGCTACTGGCATGAGGGGAGTTTATTTTTTCTGCAATGGTGTTTGGGTGGGTGGAGCACGTTAAGTAGCATCCACATGAATGCCAGGACCCAAGGTTTCCCAGCAGAACACTGCACTGTAACAAGATGATCCATGTTACTCACTTCACCCGTCAGTGGTTTTAATGTTTTGGCTGATCGGTGTATTACTTATGATTAAAACACGTAAAGATAATTGTTTCTTTCCCCTTCAGGATTTGTATCAGAGTGTCAACGGAGCTCCACTGTGGATTACTTTTATTACCGAGTGACTCTGAATACCTCAGCTTCTATAGCTGACTCTGGAGGAATCCACTGGCCTGTAGTGCTCTGCCTGCTCGCAGCCTGGACAGTCATGTGTGTCTGCTACATACGGGGGATTGGCACCTCAGGCAAGGTTTGTCAGACCCTCACACAAACAATATGCTTTCTCGAATCACCACTGTCAACATTCTTTTCTTTTCTTCAGGCAGTATATGTTACAGCCATTCTACCTTACATAGTGCTGGCCATCTTCCTCATCCGGGGACTGACTCTTAAAGGTGCCCTGAGTGGATTAGAGTTTCTCTTCACACCAGACGTATGTTTCAAATTGATATCATAAAAAAAGCCAATTATATGTCTGTTAAAACAAAGCCAAATCACATTGTATGCCTCACTCTTGCAGGTTAATGAGTTGAAAAAACCAACAACTTGGCTGGACGCAGGTGCCCAGGTCTTTTATGCCTTCAGCTTAGCCTGGGGAGGCCTCATCTCCTTCTCAAGCTACAACCCTGTTCAGTAAGAGACATTTCGAGAAGGCCTGTCACCTAAAGATTGTAGCCATTCTCAGACGTGATGTGTCCTGAATCTTTTGTCTTTTTTCCACTCCCAAGCAACAACTGCAAGCAAGATGCTATGATCCTGACAGCCATAACTGGCCTCACCTCCATCTATGCTGCCACAGTCACCTACACCATCATTGGCTTCAGGGCAACAGAGAAATACGACATCTGTGTCAGTGAGTGAGTAGTCACAGGATGTGAGCTGTGTTTTTGGAACAGAGTAGTCCTAAAAGTACATCACTATCACTCACATGCTTATATGTAAGATGAACAGCATCATTCCTCCTGGGAGGGTATTTGCCAAACTGATGGTCCTTTAAGGCCCAGACACATAAAACATAAAGAACTAGTGGTGACAAAAGCTGACTGTTGCACTTCATGTCGTCTGTGTCTTGGCCAAAAAGTTAACACATTGCGAAGACCACAGCCAACGGCCAACTACCACGTATGCTCTGCACCTGCATGAGAAGACATAACTTGCCCTACAAAGGGGAAACTGGAAGACTGACAGGACGAATTCAAGATGCTAGTTAGCTCATTAGCACATGGACAACACAACCTCTTGTTGAAAGAATGAAGGACATCCAAACTGAAACATCTCAGTGACTATGGACTGCCATTCAATTTTGTATACAGATATTTGCGGCCCCAATGAGTGATCCAAAATAACTTTGGTGATAGGCTGATTTTTATTTTACAGTGCGACAATTACATTGACATATGTGGCTTAAGAGAAATGTCTTGACAACTATTGGGTGTTACATTTGGTGCAGTTCATGTTCCCCACAAGATGAACTTAATGTGTTGTGTATATATGACTAGCACAGCTGTAGACTGAGATAACAAAGTTTATCCGTACTAAGACGTAACTTCGGAAAGAACCGTGTTTTCGGCCAAAGCCAGACGACTAAAGCCTCATAAACTTCATTAAAGGATGTATTTTTGCAATGAATTTAGTCATACTAGGAAGTAGTGTCTTTAAAATGGACGTAAGAAATGATTGCAGCAACCAATTAATTACTTTTTCAATGTGCATATGAGTGTGTGACTATTGAGACTTTAGAAATTGAAATTCATCCCTTCATTTAAATTCCAGTGATGTAAAGTTATTGATCACTGACATATTTTCTCCCTAGTAACATCAGGATATTATCAAATGCATTTGACCTTCCTGAAGACAGCATCACTGCAAGCAACTACCAGGAAGCCTTGGATTATTTCAACATCTCCTCACCTGGTATTGTTCTTGGATTGGACATCAAACTCTGTGAAATGAGGAAACTTCTCAGTGAGGTGACCATATCAATAAATATCAAATTCCAACAGTTTGTATGATATCTTACGAAAATGCACATACAGTGGTTTGTACGATATCTAACGAATTAGCGTCCTATGAATGGCACTAATTTCTTTACGTACTCAACATAAAGTTACATACTGAGGGTAAGTTATGTTTAAGGAAAGAACCGTGGTGACAACATTCCTTAAAATGACTCAAAGTTCACTTGGTTTCACATGGAACACAAACACAGGTCTCCTTGGGAAAGTCCTGTGTTTGTTTGACCCATCCACCACCCAAACCTGCTTTCTTGTGCAGACTTTTGTTCCTTAAACTACTCCCATCTTTACTCCTGCCAGCACATTACTCACTTGATTGCAGCCTTCTCGCTTATGTGGTTGGGTTATACACAAATAACATGAGTTATATACGAATTGTGGTGCATTAATTTTGCTCGACCTGCATTGTGATTAATGTTTGTGTTTGTGCAGGGAGTGGAGGGAACAGGTCTGGCCTTCATTGTGTTCACAGAAGCCATCACCAAGATGCCTGGTTCTCCAGCCTGGTCTGTCCTCTTCTTCATCATGCTTCTCTGCTTGGGAATCTCAACCTTGTTTGGCAATATTGAAGGGGTGGTGGTTCCACTGAAAGACCTCAATGTTTTACCGAAAACATGGCCACAAGAAGCACTAACTGGTATTCTGTTTTGGAGTTACAACAATCTGCATATTGGCTTTGCAACTCTAGATGAATTATATTATTCTTGTTTTAACATCGTCACCTTCTTTTCGTATGTGTTTCAGGAGTAACCTGTGCGGTCGCCTTCGTCATCACCCTCCTGTTTTCTCTGCAGTCAGGGTTTTATTGGGTAACTCTCTTTGACAACTTTGCTGGATCTGTCCCACTTCTGACCATTGGATTTTTTGAGATGATAGCTGTTGTTTACATCTACGGCATAGACAGGTTAGTGCTTATTCAAACTATTTTAGCTACATATTTTCTGTCTGTGTGTGCTTTCTTATTTATCTTGATATCTACTGCAAAATAACCATACAGTTTCAGTAGCACCATGATGTGTCAGCAAATTATTGTATTGAGAAAAATCTCGTGGTAATGGCTGAACTATTTAAGTGCGGTGTAAAAGAGATGACTTTATGACATAATTCAAAACTTTTCAAAACTTATTAAACCCTCTTGTGTGCCAGGTTCAATGAGGACATAAAATTCATGGTCGGACATAAGCCCTCTATCCTCTGGCAGATTTCATGGAGGTTCATCAGTCCTCTCATTGTTCTGGTTATCTTAGTTTTCTACCTGGTGACACAGGTTCAAGAGGAGCTCACCTACTTAGTCTGGGATCCCACTTCTGTAAGTATATAATCTCATAACCGTAATCTGCATTCATTTTTATTTGATATTTCTGATCTCAGCGTCAGCATCCATCCTTTGCAACCTGTCATCAGTATTACCCACACCTCAACAAAGTTTGGACAGTCATTGCATACAGTGCACTAATCATACTCTTCTGTGGTTTACAGGCGGAGTTCCCGTCTCTGGCATCAGTAACGTACCCTTCATGGATCAATGGAGTCATCTTTCTTTTGGCAGGAGTGCCCAGTCTGGCAGTGCCTGTGTATGCATTATGTAGGCTGATCTTTGTTCGCTGCAAGAAAAAATAAAATCCAGTTCAAGAAGTAACCAAATTTCTCAAATAAAGTCAAAACTAAATGTATTATATCTTTCTTTAAATACAAAAACAAAATATACTGACTAAATTCCACTATTTTTTTTTCCCAGTTGAAATGTATATATATATATATATATATATATATATATATATATATATATATATTGTATATAAACACTGTCTTTGTGGTATGTTTAAGAGCAAGTTTTAATATGGACGATGACATAACACTGTGCATATGTTTGTATTTGTCTCTTTGGTGTTTCCTCACAATGCATTACAAATATTTCGATGGACAAAAGATGTAGAGCAACAAATCGGCCAAAAGAGGGAGGCCTCACGTTGCTAAAATATAAAGGCACTAGATTCAACAGAGCACAACAAATGGAGTAGGCAAGATGCCCAGATATAAGGATGTTTATGGGTTATATACACACACACACACACACACACACACACACACACACACACAAACCCCTCTGTGCGGAGTTTGCATATTCTTCCCGTGTCAGTGTGGGTTTCCTCCAGGTACTCCGGCTTCCTCCCACAGTCCAAAGACATGCAGGTTAACTGGTGGCTCTAAATTGTCCGTAGGTGTGAATGTGAGTGTGAATGGTTGTCTCTCTCTATGTGTCAGCCCTGTGATAGTCTGGTGACCAAGGTCCAAGGTGTACCCTGCCTCTCACCCAATGTCAGCAGGGATAGGCTACAGCCCCTGCTTCTCTCTCTCTCACCTGCTACTGGTAAATTTCCATTCACCTGCACCCTGCAAGCCAGCCACGCCCCCCTTCTCAAGACACCTCCTCTCACCTGCCTCCACAGCTGCAGCTCATCAGCCTGGTATAAAAGTCTCTCCAGCACACAAGCTCTTTGCCAGGTTGTGTTTCAACCTCATGCAAGACTTTCCAGCACTCCTTACCTGCCTACGTCATCTGTTTCCCAGTAAACTCACCGACTTACCGGCCTTCTGTCCCTCACCACAAGTTCTGCTTCAGTGTCTCTGGTTTCCGTCTGCTTGTGGCTGTGTGGTGTTTTCCTGCCACGACGTTTCAGCAGGAGTGCTTTCAACTACCTGTCTGCCCCAGAACCCAGAGACTGTGTGTGGGCTCGGAGCCCGAAGAATGAACTTTTAATTGAATATCTTCGTCGGCTCAAGTTTCTGTTTATTCTGTGTTCAAATAAAGGTCATTACCAACTGTCACCAAGTGCTGCATTTGGGTTCAGTCACATTCGTTACATAAGTGTATGTATATATGTAGTAACTAATCATAACCTTAAGAGAAACTGCTTTGGTGTTTTTCAATAAGAGCGGCGATGAACTTCTCAGTATCTTATAATGGTCTAATTATGTCTGTAAATCTATGTTTTCTCTTAGTTATGTCAACAACTGATGCAAGTTAGCATTAACATAAATACATAAATAAAATCTACTACTACCAGGCATCACTATTAACACAAAACATCTTTCTGCCACAACACCACAAGGTCAGTGTTTTTTTGTCTCTTCAGATTTAAATGTGCATTCATCTGCAAAAAAAAATCACCGAAAAAAATGAATGGCTAACTTTAGGTCGGTGTAAAACTCAAACAGCATCACCAGGTTATCCATTAATCTTGAGTCCAGTCACATTTTAAACAACAGGGAGGTTTAAATTGTTTCCACTTCCTTATATGTGTCTTGATTTCCTCATGAACTTGATTAACTTCTTCAACAGTAAAATCTATATCTGTGGCTTACAGCTGCACCTGAGAGGGCATTAGAGGATTCAGGATTCATTTCCCCCTCATCAATCAACAACCAACAGGATTTTAGGAATTCTTGCAAACTTATCAAAAAGGAAGAAAATAACTCTGCACCTCCTCAAGCTGATCCAGGGACAGTAATTTTCAGGTCTCCCCAGAGAGACATTCACAGAGTTGTCGCTATACCACCTGTGCTGTGTTGTGTTGTGTTGTGTTGTGTTGGGTAATTGTCCTGTTGGAAAGTAGACACACACACACACACTGATTACATGTACATTCCTCTTTGTCTTCTGGTGTGTGTGGTGCTATGGAAAATGGGAAATTCAATGTTAAAATCATCTTACTAACTGAAAACTGACTTGCAATTTAACCCAAAACACTATGAAATTTTGCAGTGATGTTTAGGGTGAAATGATAAAATAACCACAGTAACACAATATAAAGCAAATATTCAAATTAATATTTACACAAAAACTTTTCTTTCATTACAAAGTGATTGTTATGTAACTCAGGCTGGATGAACCAAAGGGGTAAACAGTGACACCTAGTGGCTGTCTTCAAACATGACAGCAGAGCACCAATGACGCTGCAGTTATTTTGCACCACTCAATTAACCACAGATGTCAGACTGAACATTACCTTAACTTGGTAATTTGACACTTTGTGTGACTATAAAACCTTAGGTACTAGCATAACTCAAAATACAGTCTACTGTGTTAAGTTAATCATGAACAAAGACAAGAATGCATACAGCACACCCAGTTAAAAATGAATGCAGTCTAAACAACCTGCTCATTTATGCCAGTGATTATTGACAACATCCATAATTAATAAACTCCTCTTAGTTGTGTCCTCATGTTTTTTCACAGCAGGTCAGGGCTGTGCAGAGCTTGTTTCCAACCATCACTACACGAGTCAACAATCAGTCACACAGATAGTTCAGATGTACAAATGTGGGGACTGAACAGCCCTTTGGTCAGTTTGCAGTTGCAGACTTCTTTGACTGTGCTTTAAGAATCTTTACTGGCTTCTACACTGAGAAAATGAGAATGTGTTTCATTTTAGAGGGCCTGCTCCGCCTCTGTGGGGTCTCAATTGGTCAAGATGATCGTCAAAGTAATGCTTAACCATTGGTGCAACATGCAACACCTCTATTCTTAGGCAGATATCATACAAGCACATGCTCTGTGTTGTTATGCATGCTGGTTGTGGCTGCCGAAGTGCAACCACACAAGTAATTATTAAACGTTTCTTTTTCCATTTCTTTAGAATGTCGTCCAGAGCTTCAGGAGAACGTGAATTTGTATGGAGAAGACATAACATCTCTCTACTCCCGTGATGTAGAACATTGTCAGCAGCTGTGCACCCAGCACCCATCCTGTCTCTTATTTGCCTTTGTACGGCCTGACCAGAGTGACGACAACAGGTGTGTTACTAAAAATACACACTGAAAATAGAAAATAAAGCTTATATCTGTATAATTTGATCGTAAAAACAAAATCACACCCACTGTGGTTATCAGATGCAATTGTAGGTCTGTGTTTTTTTCCTACTTCCAGTTATACACCCCTGAAAGTTACTTATTAGCTTCAAATATGGGTGTATTGCATATTTAATTGTTCAGAATAACTAGGACTGTTTTAAAATGAGGATTTATTATATGTAAATAGTTGCTGCCGAGATGTATAATGGAAGTAGAATTTAGGTTTGCCAAGAAATATTTTCTTTAAAATTCAATTAGATTTGTGAAAGGTGTCAGATCTGATGGCTCACATCCAGTCAACAGCCCTAGTAAATAATAAATTACAGAGGTACAACAGCAAAGATTTCCTCAAAGTCAGTTTTACTCAGTTTTACCCAAGCAAAATCATGTAACTAACCATTTCTGACTTCATAAGGACATATGGGTCATCTCAATTCAATGTATCATCATAGAACAGTTCATATGATATCTTACAAAAATGCACATACAACGGTTTGTATGATTTCTAACGAATTAGCACCCCAAAATGACTTCACTTGCTTAATGTAAAGTTATTATAATAATGATAATAACTTTATTTGTATAGCACTTTTCAATATAAATAACAAAGTGCATTACAGCATAAAATATCAGCACACACTCAATATCAATACAAAATACATACAAATTAAACATTACATCGGGGGCGAAACATCGGTGAACGGTGGTATCCAGCTGACGACCCTGCAGCTGCCCACACTGGCACCGGAGGAGGTGCGGCAGGCCAGAAGGCCAGAGCAGGAACCAACACCTGACCTGTGCAACGATCATCAACTTAAACATTACATCAACTTAAACATTACTTCATAAAAGCCTTCCTGTAAAAGTGTGTCTTGAGGAGCGATGTAAAACGAGGAACAGACTCTGAAAACCTGATTTCCTCAGGCAAATTGTTCCAGAGTCTAGGGGCCCTGATTGCAAAGGCCCTGTCGCCTTTTGTTTTCAGCCTAGACCTTGGAACAGCTGGCAGGGCCTTATCAGCGGATCTCAGACTGCAAGCTGGTTTGTGTGAGGATAAAAGGTCTGAAATATAGGAAGGGGCTAGCCCAAGTCTGGCCTTAAAAACAAATAAAAGAATTTTAAAATCAGTCCTAAAATGAACAGGCAGCCAGTGCAGGGATGCTAAAACAGGGGTGATGTGGTCACATTTTTTAGACCTAGTTAAAAGCTGAGCTGCAGCATTTTGAACTAACTGTAGATGGTGAAGTGATTTCTGGCTGAGACAGGTATTTAAACTATTACAATAGTCGAGGCGTGAAGAAGTAAAAGCATGGATGAGTTTCTCCAAATCTGTGGCTGAGATAAAAGACCTGACTTTGGCTATGTTTCAACTTTATGATAAAAACATGTCTGGACCACTTTTTTTACATGAAGTTCAAAGTTCAAGTCCTGGTCAAAAATGATGCCGAGGTTTCTGGCTGAGGGTTTTACAAGAAGTGTTAAATCGCCAAGGCTTTCCAAAATTAGTTTTCTTGTTGTGGATGGACCTATAACAATGACATCGGATTTTGACTGATTGAGTTGGAGAAAATTGTCTGACATCCAGTATTTTATTTCTGTAATACAGTTGTGGAGGGCTGCTATATTAGACTGATCACCGGGCTTAATTGGGATGTACAACTGTGTGTCGTCTGCATAACGATGAAAATGGATGTTGTATTTACGGATGATGTCACCTAGAGGGAGCACGTAAATGGAAAAGATAATAGGGCCCAGGATCGACCCCTGGGGGACACCATAGGAGACATCAGTGGGAGAAGAAACAGAGCCAGCTATAGATACCGAAGAGTATCTGTTAAAAAGGTAAGACCTGAACCAATTCAGGGCCACGTCAGTGATTCCTGCCCACTTCTCTAACCTGTCAATTAAAATGTCATGGTCTACCGTGTCAAATTAGGCGCTAAGGTCCAAGAGAACTAAAATGGAACACTCACTGACATCTTGAGTCAACAGGAGATCATTGCAAACTTTAAGGAGAGCTGATTCTGTGCTATTAAGTGATCAAAAGCCGGGCTGGAATTTATCGAATAAGTTATTGAGTGATAGATGATTTATTAATTGTTTGAATACAGTTTTTTTCTAGGATCTTTGATTAAAAAAGGGAGCTTTGAGACTGGTCTGTAGTTGTTCAGAATGGATGGGTCTAGATTGGGTTTTTTGAGCATTAGGCAAGTTAAGTTACTTTGGTTAGATTTAGGAAAAGAAACATGGTGACAATGTATCTTAAAATAACCCAAAGTTCACTTCGTTATACACAGTTATGCACAATGGTCTCCTGGGGAAAAGTCCTGTGTTGTTTGACCATTTACCACCCCAACCTGACTCTATATGTGGACTTTATGTCTTTATACTACTTTCTTCTTTACTCCTGGCAGCACATTTGTCATATGATTGCAGCCTTCACAATTTCTGGGGTTGTTGAAAAATGAGGCAATTGCCTAGGGCCCCGAGCTGGAAGGGTGTCCCCAGAGACTGGGCTGACATTGGTCGCTGGAAGGGTGTCCCCAGAGACTGGGCTGACATTGGTCCATATCAATGACAATATGATGGAACCCCTATAGACACTGCAACAACGACAACACGTTGGAATCCCCCCTAATGGGGCCCCCTACTAGCTGCTGCTTGCGAGTGGCTAGAGGGAGCCTCCCAGAGACTGCTGACATTTGGTCCATAATCAATGACACAACTTGAAACCCCCTTAGACACTGCAACGACAACACGTTGGGAGACCTCCCTAATGGGGTCCCCTAATAGCTGACTTGCTGTTAGGGTGACCAGACGACCCGCATTGTGTGGGACTGCACAGCATTTCTGTCTCTTTTCGCGCGTCACGCAAATTAAGACCATGTCCCGCATGATTGGTTGCCGCCCGCGCTAGCATTGTTGGAGTACCGTAGTACTACGGTACCTCATGGTACCACTACTGTGGGATAAGTTCAAAGTCCAGTCGCAAGAGGGTGAGTGTCCATGCACCGTCCAATAACGGCGCACGCTGGTCACCTAGCACTCAATATCAATATAACAAATCATTCAGGAGCACGCTGTGCCAGTACAGGCGAATCCTGCTGGTTGTGGGTTGAACGGGGGTCACAGACGTTGTATTCTTGTCAAATATGGCGTAAGATAAGGGCTTACCAGCGATGGTGAAGTCCGGCTCCAGGTCCAATAATTTCCTCTTTGTTGATTTCATGACTGCCCAGAAGTACCTGGACAGCCGAGCTGTGGCGGCACACAGATATGTAACGTGTCAGAGGAGAAACGAGCCGTTCACATTTCTCTCTTTGTGGCAGGTAACGGTCCACAAACTTCACCGCACTTTAGGGACTGTTCTTTACATATGAAGGGACTGTTCTTTACTTGTCAGGGAGGAAGGTGGCTGGTTGATTTTTATTTTATTTATTTATTTTATTTTGATCCCCCCCCTATGTTAATCACTTATTGATGCTGTTTTTGAAGTATGAATAAGTCAGTAAGTAATTTATTCCATTGAAATATCAGTGATGTATTATAGAAAAGTGATTTATCTTTTTATAAATGACAAAAGGCACATCTGCCTCATTTTTGCTGTGGTATCCTGATACTACTCAGAACCATGATACTTTCACTGGTATTGTACCGTGGGTCCCAATTTTGGTACTGTGAGAAGTCTCTGATGACTAAAATTTGCGCTGGGGGCAGGTGTCCCACATTGTCCCTCACAAACCTACTCCTTGTCCCACATTTGGTTTATTGGGACCTGGTCACCCTAGAGGCAGGGTGGGGGGGTGGGGGGGGGGGCTCCAAGGTGCCTCTTGCCTAGGGCCCCCCGAGTGTCTTGAAACAGCCCTGGAAGTGTAGGGTGGGGTTTGAAAGAAGTGGGCATTTACTTGTTGCCTGGGAACCAGACGGATCTGTGAACTAATTTTTTATTACCTCTGGCAGATGAATCTGGTCCACTCAGCTTTGGAGAGATTTCAAGCAATCGTTTGTCTAATATGGGGTGTTTCTGAGAGGATGACTGAGTCATGCAGCAACAACTTGTTTATGCAAAATAGTAGATAGCATCATTTTTGGCTCACACACCCTCATGCTGGGGGCACTACAGTGAGCTTACGCCATTAAGGCGTTTTCGAAAATAATCAAGATGGCTGTAGTCAATGTGGAACTTTATGTTGAAACTGCTATTGCGTCAGATGGCAACACTCACTCACTGCCACACTGATGCTTCTATCACAGCTGCATGCTGTAGTCCATTTATATCTGTCTGTCACTCAGAACGACGTTACGTTTCATTGCTACAGTTGTTGTCAGCCTATTCATTTGCAGGGATTGCAATGTGTTTTGATTTAGACCAAAGGTGAATACAGTCTGAAAACAAAGTTAATCTTCTTTTCTTTCATTTGTTTTGTGTGTGAATTTGACTGCTGGACAGTTTGCTGTTTGTTTGCCCCACACAATCTGTTCCAGCTGTACAGTATGTTAGCTGTACGCTAGCTAGCAGCAGATGCACCAACTGTGACTGTTTTCCTGTGTCTGTGTTCAGTTCAGCTCTGAATGATCTTAAAACACACCAGAAATGTTCTTTATGTTATTTCCCTTCAATCTTTCTTCCTCTTTTTGCTTCTCTGTACATTTCTTTTCACAAGTTAAAATTGCATCAATCTGGGTGGCTCATGTAGCCTAGGAGAATTCACGTCAAATTTTTACATTGAATTTGTATGTAATCATGACACCTCTAAAATTTGCTTTGCCTTTAGTCTGAACACTCAGTAATTAAAGATGCTTTCAAGTTGCATTCGGAGAAGTCCGGCTCCAGGTCCAATAATTTCCTCTTTGTTGATTTCATGACTGCCCAGAAATACCTGAACAGACGAGCCGTGGCGGCACACAGGTATGTGATGTGTCAGAGGAGAAACGAGCCGTTCACATTTCTCTCTTTGTGGCAGGTAACGGCCCACAAACCTCACCGCACTTTAGGGACAGTTCTTTACATATGAAGGGACTGTTCTTTACTTGTCAGGGAGGAGGGTGGCTGGTTGATTTTTATTTCATTTATTTATTTTATTTTGCAAGGTGCCTCTTGCCTGGGGCCCCCAGAGTGTCTTGAAACAGCCCTGGCTAGATACCACTAAATCTGCCTAAATCGTATACTGTACACTGTTCCTTTAAGCTCAAACCCTTCACAGTGATCCACAGAAATGTAGCTTATTTACTTTGAATTGTGTTGGTTAACTTTTGCAAGTCACAGCTCAGTAGACGACTGACACCTGTTGACTCTAACACCAGTTTAGAATTAATAATTAACAGGGTGCGATGATGGCGTGCGTACCAGTATTATTTCTTCTTCTGTTTGTAGATACAAGTGCCATCTTAAATTCAGCGTGCCGGTGCCAAAGGCTGAGGCAAAGGATGGTTTAGTGTGCGGATTCTCACACAAAATACACATAACTCAACAGTATGACACAGGTACACAAACTCTTATAATAAAGCTCATTGGTCAATGAAGCATCTTGCAGGCTGCGTACACTCTTGGGTTCTGTAGTTTGGCCACTAGCAGCAGTCTAACCCTGTACCTCTCTGCTAACAGACTGGATTAGAGACTGGAGTAGATTTCTGGGGTTCTGACCTTGCCGAATTGCTGACGAAAGGTGCGAAGGCGTGCCAAAGGACATGTACTGAGGATCCCAACTGCCAGTTCTTCACGTATGACACTAAGTGTTTTTCATGGTTTGGTAGCAGGTATGTCTGTGCCTTACGGATGTATGCAACGATGCACAAGCAAACTTAAATATTATCAAACAGAAACACAGAATTGATCATGACACATAATAAACGATGCTGTTTATTTTATGTTCAAGGCGCATATGCCATCTCAAGCATTTCATTGCCATGCCTGCTCCTCCTAAAGTTACCAAACTGGCCAATGTTGTGTCTGGATCCTCCCTGAGGAACTGTGTGAACATGGCTCTAGAAACACACAGACAGACAGAAACTGTATAACTTGAGTTATGTATGATCCAGTAAAAGGTTCAGCACTGCTGCATGAATGAGTTTATTTACACATCAGAAGAGAAATCTCTCTCACTTCCTGATTTCAGACACTTTTTTCTCTTATTTCTGCCTCCTCCCTGCATCTTTTCCTCTCTCAGCTTGAACCGCAACGTCGGTCTGTGCCGCACACCCTCGCCTCACGTACACACTCACACACGTGCACAATTCCCTCCTTCTTTCTCCATCGTTCCCTCCCCTCCTTCCTCTCTTCTCCCTCCAGCCTCCCCTCCCCCGTGGGAAACCCAGTGCAGTGTGACTGTGGTTGTCCTTCCTGGAAGCTGTGGTGGTGACTCTGGCTCCTCCACTCAGAGGCTAGAATAGTGCCAGCCAGCCTGTGTGTGTCTATGTTTGTGTGTCGTCTGTGTGCCTGTGTGTGTGCACGCATGCACCCTCCACAAACATTCCACCACCGTACCGTCCGTCCGACCGCCGGCCGGCCTCGCACGAGAGCCACGCCGCCACCGCGGTTCAGTCCTGACGCCAGCCCTGAAGACTCACATTACACACACACACACACACACACACACACATACAAGACGTGTGTGCACACAACACCACATAAACAAAACACTCAGCGAGGCACAAACACACACACACTCACACATGGGGCAGCGAGCACATGAGACTGGCCTAAGCACACACTAGCACACTCACTCAAATAAACAATATGCACTTTGCGGAACACACACATTTTTGGACCACAGACCACAGACATTGCATCCTGAAGTAGATCAAAGCGTTCTCCAGCAGTAAACACACACAGGGCTCTTCTCTGCTCTCTCATCCCCGCGGAGCCGTTTTGGTGAAGCACGACACAATTATGCTGATCTTCTTGAGAAACAACTCGTTGCAACTGTCATTCATCATTGTTTAGAGGGTTTCTTGCTCACCCTCTATGTGCTGGCTGACTCTCGGTGATTCACACCATTTCTCTTCCTGTCCTCTTAAACCTTCACAATCCCTCTCATCTCTCCTTAACCCCGTCTCCTGCCTCCCTCCCACCCTGTTATTGAACGTCTACGCCAAATCAGTCACCCAACCACAGCCCTTCAGATCTTTTTCTTTGTTTTCCCCTCTCTTGGTCTCTCCATCCCTCCCTCTCGCCCTCGTCTTTACTGTCTGTCCATTGTTGAGGAGACAGTGGCGCAGACAAACAGGGAGAGAAGATATCCGCTGGTGTACCACAAGATTGGAGAGAAAGAATGGCAGAGAGACAGCAGAGGAGAGGAAGATACATAGACTGATATGAGGGTAAAGTTAATTACAGGGGACTGCCAATTAGAGGGCAAAGTGATGGGTCTGTTTGCCTCGCCGCGGCATCCCAAAAACATCACCAGCTCCCACCATGTTTATCCTCTGCAGCCACAAGACCACAGCTCCCATCAGCCATCACTGGAGACAGCTTAGATACAGAGGGGGTTACGGCTGGAGAACATGCAGGCAGTGTTTGCAGACATGGCTAATATGGATAAGTGAGTAACATGTAACTTTCTGCCATTCCTGTTCCATTTGTATTGATAGCAGATAGGTAAGATAAGTACATGTTGCCATTTGATTTTACAGTCAGAAAAAACACACAGAGGAAAACATGGACAAAGGTAAAGGCACTTAGTCTTTATAGATATTTTTGTCAAACATTCTTCAGACTGGAAAATGTAATCAAATGTATAAATGTTTTGGGGAAAAAAAACAAATATCACAGTTAAAAGATCAGTAAAGACTCAACGTCACTGTTGAGCATTTTATATATGGCTCTGTTGGGCACTGTGTACGTGTGTATTTGTCAAGCAAGATCTTCAATTTTATTCATATCCTGTATTCTTTCACATTCCTTCATTGCTCCATTATATATGATTGTTTGTGATTATCTGAAACTTCACCCACAGTCTGATATGGCTTTTAGAGTCCCTCAAAACCAAAGACAGTCATCAAAGGTTCAATACGTCTCTCTCCAACGGTTTCATATTTGCTACATGGTGCACATGGGAGCTCCATGTACACTGTACAGAGTTCATTTGGAAAACCAGAGCTCAGAAAGCTCCGATCTCAGTCCCCCATCCCTGGGCTGACTTGGCTGGTCCGCTCAAGCCCCTGCGCTGGGCTGTGGGAGACCCCAGAGGTGCGAAGGGCCTGAAAGAGACTTGCAGTGGGGCAGAAGATGATGAAGTAGAAGAGGAGGAGGAGGAGGTAGAAGGAGAGGAAGAGGAAGGGGTGGGGATGGGAAGAGGCGAGGCCCTGGTCGCGCTGTGAGGGGACGGCTGAGTGGGTCTGGATGGGGCTAGGGCCGGGGACGCTGCGAGGGAGGGCAACCTGTGGACTGTGGCCAGAGCTGTGGGCGCAAGAAGCGGTGGTACACCCTGCTGGCAGCCAGCCAGGGGGCCGAGGCGGAGGGAGGCGGGCGGCGGGTAGCTCCCCAGCAAGGCCAGATCCCTTCGCCCATTGGGGAACGGAGGTGAGGAGGAGGCCGGTGAGGTGGGGGAGATCTGAGGGAAGGACGCCCACGGCCAGGGAGGAAAAGGCAGGGCGGAGGCTGGGGGCGACTGCAGGAGAAGGGGGTCTAGCTCACTTGCACAGTGGGAAAGGTGAGAAACAAGGCGGGCTCCAATAGGGTCTGGCGACTCCCCATCAAGGGAGCTGAGGTACCGCACCACCTCTCCAACGCACTCTCTAAAGCCCAAGGTCCTGTAGTCAACTGCCAAAGCCCTCGCATCAAAGTAACCTGAGAGAAAAAACGAGAGCTTAGTCATACAATGAATAATACTCATGGAATGCGGTTAGTCATAAAAAATATAACTGTGCATGCTGTGTGCTTTATCTCTTGTCCAAAACACTATTTTCCAGCATTATTCCGACAAAGTGAATTGTTTTGCAAGCAACAAACTCAGCAGTCTCACCTTTTCCCCCCATGGCATGCAGGAGTTTGAGGTGATCCACGGTCATCTGCAGGATTTCCGCTTTCTCCAGCTTGGATGAACCCTGCAGGTGAAAAGAGCAACATTTTACTCATCAGATTTTATGAAGCTGCTTTCTGTTGTTTAAGTAGTAATCAATTGTGGATTTACGAGCAGTCACCTGCTTCTCAAAAGCACTGGGCACCAGCCTCCTGAGCTCTGACAGGCTGTGGTTGATCCGGTCTCTGCGCCTCTTCTCTATGATCTAGACAGCAGGAAGAGCAGAGGGACAGTCAGGGCCAACCAGAACGACAGGACTGAAAAGATTAAGATCCAAGGCTGTAATCCACTCACCCCTCTTCTCTTCTTTCGGGCCAGAATCTGCGAGGCGCTGCCAGGAGACATGGACCCAGTCACTGGGCTGTACCATGGAGATAGAGGGAGAGAGAAATAAGAAAGAGAGAGATGGCATTGGCACAGAGAGAAACATGTTAACTTTGATTCCACTGCATATTGTTATTATTACTCTTCTTAATATGACACAGAGGCAGGATGGCACATCAGCTCCCTTCAATCTAATTTGCTTTTTGGGCACAGAGCAGCATAGAAGTGCCCGGGAGAGGAGGGAAGACGAGATTGTTTTTGGTTTAATGCGTTTCTGGACATTAGTCTCAGTGAAATGACATGCTGTTCTCCTTTCCATCTGAGCGAAAGCACTTTTAGAAAGATGATTATATAGCCTCGGGGCGATGCTCTCGCTCGCATGGGGCTCCAGCATGCAGCATGGGATCTGCTCCTCTTGAGTACAGTCACTCAATATGGATTGTGTTTGTTTGTGAACTCTCATCTTACAGGGCCTGAAAGAGCCTGACAGCTTGGAGTTCCCTTCAAACTGCCCCACCAAAGACTCGCTGCGTTTCTATTAGATTTTAACATGAGGGCTGCCAATTTAGCTGTGTGTTTTTGTTTAGGTTTATGTTTGATGGGGTTAACTTAAAAAGGCGGCACTGTCTTCTGTTTGCACGTCACATGGCAATTTGATTTATCCAAACCGTCTTTAGTGTTGCTGGCTCGCTTGGTTCTCGTGATGTAACCAGAGTTGCTGTGAATCTGTTTTTATATGTTGTTGATGCACTGTTACAGATACACTCCGATGAATGCTTTCTTTACTCCACATTTCTGCATTTCCAGAAGAGGAATTTGATTAATTTGCCTAAAAAGCAAAATAGTACGATGACTTGTGAAGAGTGTGTGCAGTGTTTGTCGTCAGTCATTTTAATGCTTATCAGATATTCTTCTGCATTACTGAAATAAGTTATACATAATAGGCTGCAGTTACAGGGCTCGGCATTGTAGGTCACATTTGCATTTAAAGTTTTAAAGGATATTTTTTTCAATCAAATAAAAATAATTTTAGTTTTTCATATAACTCCATATATTTAACTATATGTATATGTATATGTATAATGAAAAAAACTATTATTAACTGTGTGAATTTGTGACACACACATTTCCTTCATATATAACCTTAATACAACAACACTGAAAATAATAATCTTCTTTTATTCTTTTAAAATTTAAGTTTTTTAAAAGTGAATTAAATCTTAAATACAGCAAAATGTTTGTATGTCATATACTTAAATATACTAAAAATAATTTCACTGTACTCACTTGCACACACGTGCCTCAAATTTTTCTACAAAATGCTACGAACTCTTCAGTTCGTGGGGAGTTGTCCCTCGTCTCTGTTGCCTCGTCTTAATTTGACAGTTCTGTTTTTCTGCTTTATGCGACATCAGAGTTCCTGAACTGGAAAGGATTGAAAACTTAATATTGCCACAGTTATTTACAGTTATTTACAAATATAAAAATATTTGGTGAATAAATTGTGAATCTATGAATCTATGTATTTGTTCTGAAGATATTTTCTATATGAAGTGGATTTATTTTCAAATGATACAGTATCAGAAAATCTCGCTAAAGACGTCAGCCGTTATTTTAACCTATATTTATCGCATGTCATGCATGCAGTGATGATTACCAATTTCTGTATTTACTCACATGGACAAGTAAAAGAAGCAAACATGACGCTGTTTCATTTACAGGGGAATGCAGTGAATATATATTTTGGTGATGATGGGAGATTTGCTGCCAGAGGCCTGAATATCAACTTTAAAATGACAGCTCAGCTTTTTTGGAAGGCAGTTTTCTGAAATATATTTTCATAAAAAGGAAATAGAAATAATGTTGGAGCTGAACGCAGAAAACTTTTAAGAGTAGGAGTAAGTATTTTTTAACATCATTGCTTTATGAACAACATCTGCCTCTGAGACTTAAAAACCAAAACTTTTCCTGCAGTTTTTCAACTTGTCTGCAATTCCATGCGTGACAGCATTTTGGTGTCAAAATGCTTGTAAAGCCAACAGTTTACAGCCAAGTAAGTTCAGAGCAAATTTGTTTTCAGCTTCTAATTTCAGCTGTATGTAATTTCCCTTTAAAGTGTGATTTGAGGGCATGTTTGACAACCTCAGGTGTGGTTGGTGGATGCTCACCAATAGCTGTCTTCTTGTCCCACGTCAATAAACTCGTCTGTGTCCGAGTCTGGGGAGCTGTAGTCGTGTGGTCTCTTCATGTCTGTGCCCCTTCCTCACTGGCTAGACTGACGGGTAGATGACAGATGATGTATTTGGGTGATCCTGTCGACTGCTCTCTCTGCTGTGTGGAGGCAAAACGCTGAAGACAGTCTCCCCTGTGGAAGAAGCACTCACCCTGTGTGCCCCTCACTGTCTGTTCCTCCTGCGCTGGTACTTATAAAAGCCTTGTTGTCCTTAGTTACTTCTTGTCACTTGTGTTTTTTGTTGTTGTTTCTTCATGTGTCTTCTGTCGTCTCCTCTGTGAGTCAGCGGTGTCACTTGATCGACCCCCAAGGGCCCATGACAACTAAGAAAATTCACAAGCTGTCTTAGTCTTTTACTCTATCACTGGCATCCAATCATAGTCTCTCGCTCGCTCTCTCTGTTATTTCTCTCCTGGCTCCCTCTCTCTGTCACAGCCACCCAATGACAAAATAGGACTTTGGCAGTTGGGGCAGGGTTGCCAGTTTTGGCTCCCCCGCCTCTTCTCCCTGTCCCTCCTCCCTGCCTTTAATCTGGCCTTCCTCAGCTTGTCACCCTCCTTCCCTCCCTCCCCACCCTGCCGAGCCCCATCTTTCCACCCCTTTGCTCAGTCATCCTCAGTCAATTAGCCTCCAATCTCATCCTGCTCTCCTTCCTTCCTTCCCTCTTTCTATCCTCCTTTCTTTCTATTTATGCTCCTTTAATTACACTGCTTCTGTAGAACAATGGCAGCGTGAGGGAGGGAAGGAGAGAGGTGAGGAGTGTGGGAATGATGGACTGTGAAAGCACTCCATCATCCACAGGGGAGTGTGTGACAGTGCATAAAGCTTGACTCTCACACAATCGAACAGGTGACTCAAAGAATGGAGTCATTGAACTACTTTTTGGGAGTGAGTGCGAGGGACAAACAGCAGAGAGAGAACACTACTGCAGTGATGGGTAGACAGATGGGTCACCCATGACCCTATGCAGCTGTCAGTAATTAACCACAATATGAAGAAATCCTTTTTCTTCTATCCTTTAACAATACTTCATATTGCTTTAATGCTGTTTACTAAGATGTAAAATCATTTATAACGTAAATCCTGATCAGTCTGTACCATAGAGAGAGCTGGATACAGTGTTGGAGGCGGGGCCCTGTTAATTCCTAGGAATTTGTACAGTGACGCATGAGGCCAAAAACGTTTGACTTCCCTGATGCAAAATAACGTGGATCCTACACATCCCATAGAGTAAGTGCACCAGAGATTTCATCGCCCAAGCGGCTAACTTACAGTTTAACCCTCTGCTAACCTAAATGGGGATAAAAAATGAATTCGTGGGCAGCTCTTCCAGACTTTCAAAATGTCATCGGACCGAATGGATCTCGTCCCAATAGTGAAATGAGTCACTTTGTGGGGGTTGTGATGCTAAAGAAAATGTATCACTGATTTACGCACGTCTCTCACAATGTAAGTCTATGGGAAAAAGTCTTGCTTGGCCCAATAGCATCATGTGACACACCCAGAAGCTGTAATTTCATAGTTTGGCCACTATGTCAAATTGGCTTTAAATCTCGGTCTCTTACCCCACAGCCTTATCAGATGAGCATTACTTACTTTTAGCTAACTACAAATAGCATTATCCATGACTTTTAGATAACAATTTCAACTGTTTATCGTTTACATTTACTTAACTATTCCGTTAATGTATTGCATGCAGCTAACTAATTCAACCATCTATAGATTATGTAACGTTAGCAAACTATTTTAAATGTTTATCCATAACATTTTAGGGAGTACTTCACCCCATGTTATGTTAACTTTCTAAAGGAAGCTTTGTTTTTCTTGCAAGCGTCTGGTGAATGAAGAATCCAAAAACAGAAAAGTCTTCAAGAATTGAAGTCGTTGGGGTCGAGTTTAGCAACAGTAAAACCATATGAAAAGATCAGTGTACAAACTCTAACAGAACTCGTGCAGTATAATTAAAGTCTAATTTATCCAGTCATATGCTCAGTACTTCCCAAACAGACAGCTCTGTCCAACTGCGATCTGAAAGGAAATTGAAACTTATCTACGCAACATATTCTCACTCCAACCTCGTCACATATTGATGTTTGGTCATGGACTTTCTGCAGTGACATATGACGTGCAAGGTACCCTGGGTGCGTTGGTTGTTGACGCACTGGGACATCAAGTCAACTTCTGACTGTTACAATTTTTGTCTGTTTTCAAGATACACTTCAGTTTTCACAGGAAATGAACAGTTTGCATACAGTGTCTTTAAAAATAAACACACTACATCAGTACAACACGGCGAATTGACGTTTTTTTTCTTCAACAACAAACACGTGGTTATGTTTAGCCAACACATGCATGGTGGTTGGGTTTAGGCAACAAAAGCATGTGGTCGAGTTTGGGGAAAAAAAATAAAAAAATCGAAACGATCCCCAGCCTTTCAGGTGAAAGTCTATAGCTGTTGGACACATCCGCCACCACTTCCGCCCACCCTACTCGAACTTTCACCTCCTTAACTTTGTTGTTGTGTTGTCGCGTTTCCCCCTGATGCCACTGTGCGCTTTTACACAATAATGTAGGTGTGGATATAGGATGACTTCGGAGTTAGACTGTGTTGATCTATGCTCTATTCAAGGTCAGACTCCATTGACAAAAACATTTTGTCATTTTACCTCACTGAACACCGAGGCTGCTGGTCTGCCACTGCCTCAGTTGGTAGTTTGTATGTGTTAATGTGTGACCTTAGTGAACTAACTAAGCCAAACTGACTCTTGAAAAAAAAACAAAAGTCACACAATAACCCAATAACAACCCAACCCAATAATGTGACTTTTGACACAGATTTAGCAGTGTTTTTGTTTTCTTCCAAAAATCAGGACATTAAAAAAATCTTGCCAGTTGAAAGAGCGAGAATTTGGAGCTCACTCACAGACCTTTAAGTAAATGTTATACCCAGCCTCTTCCAAACATGTGTGTGTGTGTCAGTGTGCAGAGATGAGGGCAAGTACAGGGGTCAAGAGAGGAATCAGCCCAGTGAGTGTCTGAACATCTGGGCTCTTCACTGGACAAGATAGCGCTCTCTGTACGCTCACACACACATACACACACTCACACACGTAATTCCTTGCAGCCCTTAGCGCTCGGTTCCGCTGCCACCGTGGGAAGATTGCTGGTACAGATTGCCATGGAAACACGAGGCCCAGGCGCCCGTTGTTGGGAGCAATGCCTGACTGACCCAGCGGTGTGTGCATATGTGTGTGTGAAAGACGGAGAGAGGCCAAGTGGCATGCCCCCTTCCACACAATGCCCAGCTGAGTGTGTCTCTTCCTGCCTGGCAGACTGGAAGGGTGTGTTAGTTTAAACATACTACAATGCAAGAGAACGAGATCTTTGTGCGTGTTTTTTGAACAAGTGAAGTCCTTTTATGTACTTAATTTGATCCTGTAAGTTGCAAAACACTCTTAAAAAATCAGGTATATATTTTCTTATTTCTCTTACTCCAGATGTTTCCTTTTCTTTGTCTCTTTCAAGATGATGTGGCTTTCAGCAGCTTTGTTTTTCTGTTTATTTCTCTTGCAGTAGATGTAACTGAGCCCTGCCCGCCTGCATTTTATCATATCATACGTGTAAAAGTAATAAACTAAGTTAAAACATGTGCATGTGCGTGTGTTTGCAATATCCCAAGTGTCAGTAATCAGTGTGACCATCACCAGGGGGCTTAAAGTGTGGTGAGTATGAGTCAGGACCAACAGAAAAGAGAAATCCCTCTTTCTCTCCCACCCTCCGAACAACCCCCCCTCCACATATCCTTTCATTACCAATCATTCCTTAATTCAGATCTGGATCTCATTTCAGCATCAGGGAAGAAAGAGTCTGCGAGAAAAGAGACATCTATGAAGTCAGGCTTCAGTCTCTTCTCTGTTGTTATTTTTATCACCCACCCACCCTTCTCTTCAAAGAATAACTTTCGTCTCTGTATCACCAGTCTTTCATGTTTCTTTGTTGTTGTTTTAAAAAAAAAAAAATTAAATCACTCTGGTTTCACTCATCTTTTGTGCAGTCCCAGTTGTTCCAGGATGATGAGGCAAGATGCATAAAAGCAGGCACGAAGTGGAAAGTAATTAAGAAGATGAATGAATAAATAAATAAATAAGTTAATTATGAAAATAGTTTCATGGTGGGGGTGTGTGAGGATTGTGATGGCGAGGAAACATAAGAGGCAGAGAGCTGGCACAGGATGGTGGGATGGAATTCTGGGAGATTTCTGGCGATCTTGGTCGGCCACTTCAAGTCCTCTCCCTCCCATCCCTCCAAACCACAACAAGGCGACGTCCCTTATTGAAATTAACAAGCTCATACTTTTACAATTTGCACACACACGCACACATGCGCAACTCCAATATGAACGTGTGAACGCTCAGGGACATACGCACAACTGATTCATACAAGCACACGCACACACGCAACTGCTTCACACGAATGTGGACAGTGCATGCCCACAATTTATAAGGCACAAACACTCAGCTGCAATTATTGCTTCTGATGCATGACTATTGCTATTGTTTGAAAGTCTGTGAGATGGAACCAGCTCAGCAAGATATTTTGTTTGTGACTTTTTCCGCTGCATTCATGTCAAACTGAATAACTGGTCAGATATGTCTCACTGCGTGGTTGACTTTGATTATTTGCACTCTGTTTTTCAGCAACAGAGAACCAACTTTCAGCAGTGTAATTTCCCTTAAATGTAGTGACTCCTGTGTAAAGGACGCTCAGAGGAATACAGCTTAAGGGGGGAAATAAGTAAAACCATTAAACATCAAAAAGATACAAAGAGACAGGCTTTTCAGTGCATTTCATGGCTGTCACAAAATACGATACATCATTCAGAGACACGCTGGCTGAAAACTCAAAGTGCTGAAACTGGGCACACATCTCATATATCACATTTAGACCATAAACTATCTTTTGAAATATATTCTTTTTTATTTCCTACATTATTCTCCTGTATTTGTGTTGAAATCACTGATGCAATTATGATGATGATAAAGAGGAAATACAAAAATTAAAAAAAAAAAATGACACAAGGGGGCAAAGCCTAAATGGCGAGCCACTGAATTATTGTTGTCTAACAAATTATTGCTTGTCTTTGATTTAAATATCCACTGAAATGCAGTTTTGTTTTTGTGTGAAGCATTTTATAACCATTGCTTTAACTCTTAAAAAAATAGCTGGGCCAATACATCATGTGCGCTGTCATTGGTCATTGGTTTGTCGACCATAAAGCATTTTTTAAAATAGTTTTTTAAAACTTTTTGCAATCATTATACTCCTGTATTTGTGCTGAAATCACAACTGTGTTTATAATGATGCAGGAGGAAATACAAAATTTTAAAAAAGCCATGGCATGAGGGAGCAAAGCCTCGATGGTGAGCCACTAAAGTCGTATTCTTTAACAATTCAGCTTGTCTTTGATTAAAATTTTCATTTAAATGCTTTTAGTCAAAGGTTTGTTGTTTGTTTTTGGTAATCGTGAGGCATTTTATAACCCCGGCTTTAATCGTTAAAAATATGGAGAGATGTTAATTAGAATGGTGGTGTTTGCAATTATATCTTTCAAATAACAAGGTACCTCGAAATAACTTCTCTGATCAAACAGCATTAGTCAAAAGCAAATGTTTGTTCACAGTCTGGAACCCCTGCCAAGAATATATGAAAGGCCAATTGTGGTCAAAGGAGCCCTGCATGGTGCCCTGCTGTATGCAAGTGCTATTGACATACACCCAAAAAAATCAGTAGATTTCTTATTGGTATGAGGCCTTCATAGTAATCGGCCTGTGGCTGGGTGCTCAGTCACTGGGGTCAAGATTGGATTGGCATGGGAACTGGCACCGGAGTAGCTTGGCACTGTCTAGGCTGGACCCATGAGGGAATTATCTGCCCTTCAGACACATAAGGAATGCCTGGGACCTGTGGCACAGCCTGTCTGGCCGTCTCCACGATTCACTCGGCATAACCTGGATACATGAGGCATTCCTGGGAACGCCACGTTTGTTCCTATAGGGTGTTTCCAAAGAGGCCGTTGTGTTGTTTATGATCTGACTGAGCTGATATGAGGTGTGAATAAACCCCCAGAGAAGCAGGGTTAGTCAGTCAGTCATATATACAGTCAGTATATATGTTTGAGATAGTGGCTGCTGTGATTTGAGGTGTCGAGAGGGCAGGAGGGCTGCGGCGATGGGTCATGCTGCCTGTCAGAGAGCAAGAGACGCAGAGAGAGAACAGAGAGAGAGAGTGAGTCCTCCCTCCTCATCCGGCTCCCCTACACACAGATAAATAAAGAGGCTAAAAGCCGGAGAGAAGAAGCAGAAAGGAACTTTTGTGGCTTCCGAGTGGGGTCCCTTTCATGGCGGTTCCCACAGCACTAGGCCTGTGATGACATTCACCATGTTTCACACACACACACTCACACACACACTGATGGGCCCTGTGACTGCGGTGACTTTCGCTGGTGCCGGGCCCCAGACGGGACGGCGAGGGCCCCGAGAGCCACAGGCAGCCATTGTGCTGTCGCCGCGGAAACCAGCCTCTTTATGTCAGACATGTTTTTCTGTTTGTTTTCTTTTTTATGTCTTTAATGTGGGCAAGGGGGAATGTCTCCCCCCCCCACCCCCTCCTCCTCACTGCTCTGCGTTATTTACCCCCAATACCCATCTTCCTCCTCCTCCTCCCCCTCCCACCAATCCATCCACATTTGTTTCTCCTCTTTTCCTCCCTCCTCCTCTTCCACTCCCTTCCTCCCTTATATTGTCTCCCCCTTTTTCCCCCTGGAGATCGTCATTTGTAAAGCTCTTTGCTTAGACAGCCCATATCTTTGTCGTGGTGTTGCGGCCTCCCTCTCACTCAGCTCCTTTTTATCTATACTTCATGAGGTTTTGGCACAAACTGGCACTTTTTCTTCCTGCACTGAAAAAAAAAACAATGCGCACAACACTAAAACAACAAAACCTTTCCCCAAAAGAATTCTGCCTTTCCCACGCTAAACCAATTTTCTTCACAAGATTAAACAAACTCCCAATAACAAAATGAAAGACATGGGGAGGGGGGGTTGAAGAGGAATCTGGTTATGATTCCAGTCTCCCAAAAAGCCAGCAGAGGATGCCCCAAAGTCCTCCGATGAGAAAAACAAACTTAAAAAAAGGCAACTGTTACTATTTTTAAGTGCTTGAAGAATGTCGCTCTGTGCCATGACTCAAAGGCACGCCGGCCCTCATCCGTAATCAGTTCATTCTGACTGCACTCCTCCGCCACATCACACACAGGACGCAATCTTTTATGAGCCGCAGAGAAAGAGGAGGAGAAAAAGGGGAAAGTGAAAAATGAAAGAGTTCAAGGCTAATCCACCGTGTCCCCTCAACCATGCATGCAACTGTGCCTCATTTGATCACTGAGGGTTTTAAGACTCAGCTAATATTAGCCACTGTAAAACTAGTTTTCACTCAGGCGTTTTGACTTGGAAGCTGACTATCATTCAAGTTTATGGAGGAGACTAATTTTTATTGCACTGAGTTATGTGATGCTTAATCCCTCTATCAGCTTTCTATTTCTGTCAGTGTCTAAAGGAAATGGTGACAGTGATATATTCAAAAGGGAAAACATCTGCTGCGTGGTCATCTTGAGATTCAAAGATCTGGATTAACTGGATACCAGGGTGGTTTAGCAGAGCACTCACCGAGCGACAAACCCAGGAGATGGTGCTCCATCCCAGTTTTACGCCGCCCCAGACACCCTTGGCTGCTGTTCTCTGACAGCCTCTCACTTCCCCAAATCCCTCCTATAACTTTACACCTCAGATTACGGCCTTATCAGGGAGGCATCCAGCTGACACCTTGTCCCGACGGCAGCTCGGAAGAGCCGGCATAAGCCCCTAAAAACCAGCATAAAAACCTGCCGCCACCGCACTGCTGGGCAATTTTTAGCGTTCCCAGAAGGGGATAAGAGTGAGTGTGCAGCGAGACAGAGGAAGACTTTGATGGAGCAAGGATGATAACAAACATCATTTCCATATCCTGCGTACCACTGGTACCACTTTTATTGGTTGTGATAGATGCTTTTATAGCCTAATTAAAATGACTGGAACCAACATAAAGGGTGCACTG
This sequence comes from Epinephelus moara, assembly GCF_006386435.1. Classification (NCBI taxonomy): domain Eukaryota; kingdom Metazoa; phylum Chordata; class Actinopteri; order Perciformes; family Serranidae; genus Epinephelus; species Epinephelus moara. The sequence goes on from NC_065527.1 coordinate 10,430,586, forward strand.
AACATATAATTGTTTTTTTCTTTAATGATGCCAAACTAAGTCTGCTAATAACTATCTTAATTACATACTTTGTATTACTGTATTGGAGTAAGTTTCGGTAGCTTTGGTCAAGTTTGCATTTCTGCTACGACCAGAGGCAGAGCCAGACATTGGAAACACTCGGGGCTCAGCCCAAACTGAGAGGGGTCGGGGCGCATGCTCCCCCAGGAAGATTTTTTTCCTATTTGGAGCAGCTATATGCACTGTTTTTCAAGCCATTTGAGATAATAGAAAGCCTAAAAATCTGTACATCATTTAGGAAAAAGAGTTGCCAAGGAAAAACAAAAACATCCTGTAGAGCCTATGTAGTAAACCTTTCTATATACAAGCAAGACGGTGTTAGCGGAGTCTCCTTCATCACCTTCACATCATCGCTATTTAATAAACAACACCTACATCCTATTATCTTACTGACAAAACCTCTGTGTGTGTGTGTGTGTGTGTGTGTGTGTCTGTTCTGCGTTTTTCTCCTCACTGACTTGGTCAATCCATGTGAAATTTGGCACAGTGGTAGAGGGTCATGGGAGGATGCGAATGAAGCAATATTACATCAATTGGCCA
>NC_065527.1:10431571-10475837 GCF_006386435.1 Epinephelus moara
TGGTATGACTAAGTCATGGTATGGTATGCTGTACATAATCACGGAAATTGTCAGTGTGTCATTCTGTCAGTCAGTCATTCTGTCTGTCCCACGTTTTTCTACTCACTGACGTTGTCAATCTGTGTGAAACTGCACATAGGCATTGAGGACTGGCATAGGTAGAAGGGGACAAAGCTACCAATGAGTATGGACTAGTGTATCTAATTGTTCTTCATCATTCTGAAACCAAAATAAAACAAATGTTGAGGGTGCCGAAATTTCACTCCGGCCCCCAAAAAGGGCAAAAATTGCCTGATGTTACTATTTTAAGTGACATAGGTAGGGTAGGAATTTGGCATAAACAGCATTACTAGAGAAGTGCAGCTCCATTGATTTGCTGGTGAAGACAGAGAGGCCGAGGGGAAATGACACAAAGTTGAAGGTATTTTAAAAACCCAAACGATCCGGGGCTTTTGAAAAAACATCCGGGGCTTAAGCTCCAGAAGTCACACCCAAGTGACTTTAATGAGCAGCTTTGATTATCGTAAATTTTCCAAAGATCACCACCACACCAGTGCGTAATCCTCTTTGGCTGTCTATTTCCCTCCTTAACACAAATATGTGGATGCATCTTAGAAATCAAATCACACATTTAGTTCACATTGGCATGATTAAAGACAGTTACACCACAAATTGACGCAGATTGGTGCATAAAAAAATCAAGTGTTTGGCGCTCTGGCAGAATGCACCATTTTATATGTGCCCCCCCCCCCCACCCCTTCAATATTGCAATGAAACCTTTGCTCTTGTGTTTGGGAATCACAAATATATCAGATCACAGGCCTATCTGATGCTCTCGTTGAGGCATCTGGTTGACTGCCATGAGACAGCTTCCCAGGCCTCCACTTTCCACATTTTGTTTTTATGTGAACACAAATGCTGACATTTTTGACATCAAACAAACACATGACAATACAATGACACAGCACTTATAGCACAGAGATATATGGATGCAGACAGACAGACACACACACACAGTTAAGTACACACAACAGATGTCGGTGCAAAACTGCCTTGCTGAAAAGCATACTTGCGCAGTGAACTAATTCTATACACTCTGCATGTGGCTCATGCACAAACACATGCTGTCTTTCTCAGACATGAAGACTTGCTTGAGGTCAATCCTTGAGGACGACTAGCTAACTGTATATAGTACAGGAGGCTTTGATCTTTGGACTTGGCTGTGGCAAAGACAGACAGCCAGCGCTGAGGCTCTGTGCTACCGGAAGCTCGTGGTCTGGGACGGCTCCATTTACTACTCTGTTCTGGTGCTAAATATACAATAATAAAAAGGCTGGCAGATTTATTTCAGACTGTGATACATTTCCTCTCCAGCGAGGGAAGAAAGGACTGAGCAAGAGACAGACGTCTCCAGATCACCGAAGAACATTAAGTGATAATTACAGAGAGAGATAGACAAAAAGAGAAGGACGAGGTTTCCCCCTCTCGCTTTTCTCTTCCTCTTCCTCTGCCACCACAGAGGAGAGTGGCGTCTCCAAACTAAAGAGGGGCGCCCGCTGTATTAGACTCTCAATGATTGGCTGTGATTGCATTATCTGATCCCATGAGGGATAAAAGGACAGCAACACACACACACACACACACCACATGCCTGTATTTCATTGCTCAATGATCACTGCCTCCTCAGAAGTCGAACATGGCTTTTTTTGAAAACATCTTAAGACATGTAGCCATAAAAGAAAATATGATTCAAATTCAAACATCGTCTTTATCTTTTCAGTCAGTTCTCCGAAACACACAAGCACGCGCACACACACACATCCACACACTCATACTCCCCTATGTGCTCGACTTCACCACCAGTCCACCGCACTCCTCTCAAAGCTCTTTGATCCCCGGTCGAGGGTCCTCTCCGCGGTGCCTCTGTCTGAATTCCAGAGATTCTGGGATAATTCAAACGTTTCACGGCACATACTTGGTCCCCCCAGGAGACAGCGGCGGAGATGGAAAATGCCACCACGGTCTCTCTCCCTCCATTGTCCCTACTCTTTAATCAGGCTCTCTCTGTGGCTCGCGCTGCCACCGTGGTGTGTTGTCTCAGCCTGGGAAAATGCCGGCCTAAGTGGCTGTTATGTGCTGAGGCGCAGACCACAGGGACCCAGAGGGGTGCTGCTGGAGCCCTCGGTGCCAGCCGTGGGTCTCACAGTGGCTAACACACACAATGAGTGAGGTCCCAAATCTGGATGCAGCCTTACATAACAGTCATCGCTACATCTATTTACTTTTTAGACTGAGCTTAGATCTGTAAATCATGTGGCATCATAATCACAGGCAAAACCCAGTCATAAATCATGAATATTATTTGTTCCTAAGGGGTTGATGGGTGTAAACCAGCATTCAACTGCCACACAGATAGGACAGTATTGTAGAAACTCCAGTGTGACTGCTTGGCTGTGAAAGTTCTGTGGAGAGGGAGTTTCCTGCCCATATGTCAACAAATGACCAAAACAAAGGCCTTGTGTTTCCCTGAGTCAGAGCGAGAAGAAGGTCAGCTACCTCAAAGTTCAACCCGATTCAGCTTTGCTCTGGGATAGACCCGCGTTAGGGCTGGGCAGCTGGGTCAACCGACGGCTGGCCTGCCTTCAGCCGGACACAATGCTCCATCAGGTCAAGTTTACAAGGACTGAGTCAAACCCTGCTGCTTTATACCAGTTTATATTTAGTGCGTATAAGCGTGAATAGAACTTTTATGAGGTGCCATAAATTTCATTTTCAAAAGAGGGTGAGTATGGAGGCTCATGTACGCCTACCCTGTGGTTTCTCCAGGCCACCACGAAGCCTTTGTATTCGCCCTGTTTGCCATGGGAAAATATCTGAAACAAATAAGTTGCTCGGTCGGCACCCATCAGTGTAAAAAAACACTTCTAAGAGCTGTGGATTGTGCTGAGAGGGTGTGGCGCAGTGCTGAAGGAACTACTTGTTTACCCTCTGCCGTGTCCGAAAATAAAAAAAGGAATTATTTTCTCTCCGAAATGGAAAGCAAATAAACAAGTATTCTTGAGCAGACAATGTGGGCAGGCGCGAGCCGCCTGCGGCCGTGCAGCCGCATGCTGGGCCTGGTATGAGAGGGAGGGTGACACTTTGAGGCTCCTCCACACAACATCATCACCCTCATCATCATCATCATCACTATCAATTAATTTATGCAATGGAAAAAGGCAAGACATAACCCAGGCTTCTTAGAAGTTGAAGAAGAGAAAATATTCAGTTGTCAAAAACCATTTATCAAAGGGGGGTTAAGACACATGTATATTATTAACTGCTCAATGATGAAATGTTTTGGTCTGAATGGGAAGAAAAATTCAGGTAAGACAAACATAAAGAGAAATTAAAACTTCCCAAGCTATGAACACTAAAGAAAATCTAACCTGGAGAAGTTTCACCTGGTTGCAATCTGCAATCCTCACTGCTAGATGCAACTAAATCCCCCTAAATCTTACACACTGGATCTTTACTCTCTTGTAAAATAAACAAACTGACCTGTCTATGTGATGCAACTTTCATTTTTTGTTAACTCATGCTGGAGACCTGTCAGTATGGGAGTCAACTGAAGGTTTTTGGGGAATAAAGTTGTACATTTCTATCCCTTTTTTAGAGACGGTCATTTTTTTTATTGATCACAGCTGAGTGGAACATAATGTCTCAGATCCAGTATGTGAAGCAGTGTCTTGCGACTATCAACTGAGCTACAGCCACCCCAGGACACAAGAGCATCCATAGCGCGAGACAGGACTAACCACACTAAAGCTTCTGCAGCAAATGCAGGCTGACACTGTGATGTTTATTTAATATTGAACACATGAAGAGAAAGAGCTCTATCAACCAAGCTGGTGTACGATCAATACTGCCATGTAGCAAGGTTATACCATGATCTCAAAGAGTACAGACAAGTTGATAATATACAGATTTAAAAACTTAAATAATCCTAAAAAATATATTTTTGTTGAAAACTCAATTAATTAGTATAATAACCTATAAAAGCACGGTGTTATAAGTCAGTTTAAACTATTCAATTTACACATGAAATCTGCATGTTGTGCAAAAGCATTTGATCTCACCACTTGATAATTCTGATATTCCTGAGAGTCCCATTGTCATATTACACTATACAAAGAACATACATTCAAATTAATTTAATCTTATAAGTTTGTCTGTCTAATTGTACCTTTACCAATGTTTGCTGGGTTTACAAATCAATTTCTATCCCTTCTAATAAGCTATTTTTCAAGTAAACCCACATTTAGGCTCACAGTAAATGCTGTAGCTGTAGCTGCAACGTCACTCCATCGTCGGCCACTGATTGGTTCATTGGAAACGTCACTAATCTGAAAGCGGAAGTAGTTATGTGGACACGGAACAATAAACGCTGCTAATCTCTGTCTTTGTGTTATGAGACGGGTTTTCCCACTTCCAGTCGCGTAATTATACAGGTGAGACCTTATTATATGTCATTTTATTTTACGTGTGTATCACTAAGCTTCGTAAAGTTCAGTCTGTGTCGTAATGCTTCCGTTTTGTTTGATAAAGTATCACCAGTTGGCTAGTCGGCGCTAGCAACACAAGTTAGCTTGTAGGCAAACATAAAGTGACGTTAGAGCTATCTAACTGTTCTCTTCTCTTTTTATTTCCTCTGTCAAACGTATGTCTGGTTTAATATTTATGTGTTTAAGACTTGTTGTCTTTTAAGGTTTTAAACGTTGCCTAAACGCAGTGAATAAAACTGTACACACATCCAGTGACTAGTAGCTTATCAAGTGAAGTTGCTGATGGGGGTTTCCCACTTCCCCTTACACCCACTTTGACTTAACACTGTAATAATTACATTGGTGTACTCTAAGTCAGTGGAGAATTGTCTTCTAAACAGACAAATTCAAAAGTCAAGTGTCACAAAAGATCATTGAATATGTAGTACATTTTAAATCAAATGTCTTGACACTACACAACCAAAAAGTTCATCTTTATCATTTTGCTGTTTCCCCCTTTAAATTGACACTCACTGAACTGACTGTCTCTCTCTTCCTTCTCCCTGGCAGGGCTCACCGAGGTGTAGACATGGAAGTGCCTTGCTACATGCCCAAACTGCTGTTTGAGCTCAATGAGCAGCGTAAGCGGGACTTCTTCTGTGACTGCAGCATCCTCGTCGAAGGCCGTGTCTTCAAGGCCCATCGTAATGTCTTGTTTGCTGGGAGCGGCTATTTCCGGGCTCTTCTTGTTCACTATCTGCAGGTGAGAATACCTCATATCAGTGCTGCCTAATGTGCACTTTTGTGTACATATATGTCAAATGCAGTATGCCATAAATGCCAGGATGTCCTACTGCATCTGATCATATTTTGCACTTTGCAGGCCAGCATGCTTTTTATGGCTATTCTGACCCACAGTCCTCTGCACAGTGGAAAATAGGCACATTGGCTGAGCTGCAGACAGATGACAACTCATTGACAGGCGGTTGAAAGCTCACTGACAGAAGCTGTAATGACGGATTGCAGCACATGACCTATGAAATAGACAGGAATGGGAATTGCTTAAGTGAACAAAATACTCATTACGATAACCAATAACAAAAAGATATAACTATGAAAGTTACAATGGCAGAGAAATGCACATATATTTACAATAAATGCAGTTCTTACTTAAAAGTTAAAACTACATATATTTCAAAGTAACAGCAGCAGAGCTCTCTCCAGCATGACGCCTGTCTCTGGCGAGCTCAGTGAATGGTGTTTTGTTTAAACTCATGATTGAGTGATAACATTAAGATCTGCTGTGTTCAAAATCACTTACGTTTTTTTTTTAACACGAAATTTTGCACCACAGACTACAACAGATATATGAGCAAGATTGTCAAATTGCAAGGCACAATGTGACGACGATGCAACAGAATGTAATTTGTAAGCGTAGCTGCGTTACATACTCATAGTAAAAAGAAAAAGTTTGCTATTTGTTATCAATCATTAATTTAACGCCTTAAAATGTTCCAAAAATGCAGCTCACTTTCTAAGAAAGCACTGATGAAGAGTGTAAGAAAAATGGCTTCCTCGTGGTGGATTTTGGAAGGAAAGTGGTTTGGAGGTTTGGTCTGATTTGTTAATGTGACAGCTGATTCTTCATTGTTCTTGCTGGCCATACATTGCAGATCTTGTCAAAGAAGGGCATCCAGTGTACCTGCTAAGATATGTACTGTCTATTTTCAGGATAGTGGACAGCGCTACAGCACAGCATCGTTGGACATTGTGACAGCCGATGCCTTCTCGATTATCCTGGACTTCCTTTACTCTGGCCGCTTGGCCCTGAACAGAAGCAATGTCATTGAGGTGATGTCAGCAGGCAGCTACCTGCAGATGACTGATCTGGTAAACTTCTGTAAGGGATACATCCGCTCATCTTTGGAAATATGCAACAAAGACAAGGAGAGGAACACAGAGAAGGAGAACCAGGCACAGGATGGAGCGATGGGTCCTGCAGACAGCGGCACTCCGGCTGCAACAATCTCCAGTGGCACAGGGGCTGCGGAGCCTCATTCGCAAGCTGCAGAGGCAGACAGAGGGTCGGGTTTAGGCCCGGAGTCTGTTACCTCGGCTAGAACCCCCTTGTCCATACCTGTCACCACAACTCCAGGCACCGGCAGGGACATGGAAAACGACTACCATTCCAGGGGGGAATTTACAACTGGTAATGAAGGACAAAAGGGACACATGGATCAGACTAACCTCTCATCCTCTTCATCATCTGCTTTGACCCCGGAGTTAGTGAACCCCAAGATAGAGTACGACCCCGATGAGGAGCTCATGGAATCCCCTGACACCAAAGACCTAGCCTCATTTCCTGGGCCATCTCTCCATAACCCTCATCATAGCAGACTACTTCCTCCCTCTCCCTCCAATGAGCGCTCTCCCTTGGGATACAGCCCATCCTTTAATGCAAGGCACCTGATGGAGATGCTGGCCAGAGGTGAAGGCCCCAGTCCTCTGGGGGAAAGAGTGGGGCAGCGCTTTAACCAAGGACTAGGTAGCAGCACGGGAGGAGGCCGAATGGATGAAGGATTAGGGTTTGTGGGATCGTCTATCATGGAGATCCAGTCTGACTGGCTCGGAGAAGACACAGGTATTTGGCAGAGTGTGACATATGTTTCCCTGTAGCCTTAAATTAAACATCTCGCAAATAATACCATATTGCATTCAGTAGATTTTAAAGAAAAAGAGTTTGCAGTGCTTTCCTACTGATGTAAATCTGAACTGTTGGCCTCTGTCTCCCCCTGCAGGTGATGGTTTGGTAGTGCCAGTGAAACTCCACAAGTGCCCGTTCTGCCCGTACACTGCCAAGCAGAAGGGAATCATGAAGAGACACATCCGCTGCCATACAGGAGAGAGGCCGTTCCCCTGTCCTATGTGCGGCAAGAGGTTCACAAGACAGGAGCACCTTCGCAGTCATGCCCTCAGTGTAAGAACTCAGCGTGACTGCAAGATAATCAGCCTAGTGTTGTATCATGTTGTGCCAGCAGGACAGCAGCCTCACAGCCCTTACATGCGCACGTTATCATGGTTACCAAATGATATGCATGAATTAAATTATAGGATAGAGTCGTGAACCAATTTCGTAGATGGATTTATTAGTAGTTTAGTTTTGAAATCCTGCCAAAATCACGTATCTGCTCTCATAAATCCTGTGGTTGGTCACTTTGCTTTCACACCACAAACAAACCGCACCAGCATATGTTTGGAAGCGGACCGAGACCCTCGTGTTTAAGTGGTCTCAGTTCGGTTGTTTGGTCTGCACCAGCGTTCACAGCAGCCCAAATGTACAGTGCTGTCCAGGCAAATGGACCTGAGTTTGTTTTAACTGAAACCAAACAGGTTAGGAGTGAAAGCAGAGGGAAACTTTAGGGTGAAAGTTGAAGGTAGCTTTTGTTACAAAAAGTAAATATTTTTGCTCCTATATTATTATTCTTCAACTATAAGATCTAAAAGTTAATTTGGCCTGTGCAACCTTATTCACATCATGTTGTCTCTCACTGTGTTCACCACTGACAGGTCCATAGGCATTACTGGCCAGTGTCATGTAAAAGCTGCAGGCGAACCTTCACTGGATCCAGCGTTTCGCCAGGACTAAGACGCTTCGGCATCTGTGACAGCTGCAACTGCGTGACCACCACCCATGACGACTCCGCCTCCGTTCACCCCGCCAGCCAACCAGAGCCCATGGAACGTGCAGACGGGGCCACAGATTGGTCCAGTTTTATGGACGATGTCGATGAAGTGGAAGTCGGCAGAGTTGAGGACTTGGTAGAGAAACAGATGCTTGAAAGGCAGCTGGCTGTCTGCACTGATGTAGGTCACACACTGTGAATCTGTGGCCTGCTGCACTTAGAGAAGAAGACCATTCCTTAAACTGTTAAACTAGTGTTAAGTTAACTGTGGCCATACTGTTAGTGATGTTAAATTATTACTGTAAGATGGCCTTATTTATTGACTTGTTTGTAACCACAACATGTGCCCTTTTAACTGTTGAAGATATTGTCCTCCAGTGATTTGCCTGGCAGCAAATACTCAGTGTTTTATCTCTTTATTTGTAATCATAAATGTGGTTTTTAATATTTCTTTATTTCTTTGCGCAGTTGCTAAAATCCACGTGTCTCTGTATGTGCTGCACAAAAAGAGAACGTGGCTGTCAAGCTTACATAAGATAGGAAAAAAAGCTTGTTTTATTTAATAAGATGGCAGTTTGAAGATAAAGGAAGTTTTGCGATCATACCGGAGCCATTGTAGGTATTGTTACAATAAATGTATTGTGTAATTGTGCACATATTTCCTTTGATCACACTTTATGCATTTATGTGCTTTTCTACGTGTAGATACTTTCTTAGCTTGTGATATTTGTACATTTCCCTGCTGCTTGTCATGGATTCACATCAACCTGCAGTATTGATACAGAAAGTGCCGTTTGGCGCCCTCTAGTGGTTTAAATCCAGAAAATCTGTGCGAGACGTCACTAAAATCACAGACTTTTTGCATTGAGGAAGCAACTGACTTCATTACAATGTATAAAGACATAATTTAAAATGATTTTACTCTGTTTGTTTGTTTATTGGAATAGAGGAGAGGGGACAGTTGGGACGGTGCCTTTTTAGGAAGTTAGAAAGCAGCTTTGCCTGTGCCATTCCTCATTCTCACCACACACAGCCACACTTCACTTTGAACCTCGAAGTAGAGACCTGATTAATCCTCACATTTTATTTACAGTTTTAAAAATTACACTGTGTATGTCTTCTACCATACTGTTTTTAGCTATGCCACATACAAAAAAATCCACATCATTGGAAAGCTGATTTTCTGGCCTATCAGTTGATGCTACTGTTAACTGTCTGAAATGTTGTTGGTAGCAGGTACAGGAGTCCCAAGTGTGTCTGCTCTCACTGGGACCGTTGAGACAATACTGTTACCCAGAGGTGGCTGGGACAGTTTTGTTCACAGTACCTTGTCACAGATTAACAAAAAGTAGACCAAAAATAAAACAAAGGCCTTTTCTAATTGAACAGAACCCACTGCAAAGTCCAAGAGTGAATGTTTACTTCATGAACTTCATACAGGTCTACATCTCAACCCCTGAGCATAGTGTGTGTGTAGAGTTCAACTACCATAAAACTTCAATTAAAAGCCTAGTCCCAATTAAATGCCCAGTCCCCTTACAAGCCCGATGTGGCTACACATTTTGAAAAATAAATGCCTGTCTGACTTAGAGGCCTGATCTGGTTGCTAAGCAGTTCTTTTTATTTTTAGTAGAAAGATGTATAAAACCAGATTGTTGGCTTCCTCAAATTATGTGTCCGTTCCACAATTACCCCGTAAGTCATTCATATTCCTTTAGTCTGTATGGGTCCTCAGATCAAAAGAATCAAACGGGTATTTCGTGAAAATTAATCCAAGTTGTGAGGATTGTTTTAGTGGGATAAAGTGGGGTTGTGTCTATGCCGGATGCTGTAATCGTTGAGAGGCGTTACTCTCTCTTACTGTGATGCATTGTCTGTCAGAGCTAGATCAAATTAATGATTCATACTTGATATATTATCTGAAGCCTAATTTTGAAACAACTAGTTTTCAATACTGGATTAAATAAACAATTTGATCGTGTTCCCATCTTTGCTGAGCACCAGTTTTGTGTGAAAGAAATTAAAAGCCTGTCCCAAATATAGGCCTCTTGATTTCAGTGATTTAAGCAAATAATAGCTCGATAAGTTTTATGGTATGCAACTTTTTAAACTTTCAAGATTTATTGACTTTTTTTTCTCAAAATGAAACAAACTCAACAGCCTACATCAACATATAGGCTTCATATAGCCGACCACACTGAGCAGATAGGTGCCACTGAGTGAAGACTCGCAGGACAACCAAATTCCATATCTCAGTAGTTTATGAAAATATAAAAATTTTAAATGTATTCTTTTTCTGAAAGAAATGTGTGAAGTGACATTGGAAATACAAGGTGTCCAAATTTGAACTGCTATTTTTAGCTTTGATTTAAATGTTTTCCCCCTCAGAATAAGGTGTCCAAACCCACCCTATCCACGGGCCCAACCGTCCTGCCGAGGCAGAATTTTGGGGGAATGCACTCCTTGTATATCTAAAAACCCTACACAAAGTTGGTATAGTCCAAGTCAAAGTATGATCGATGTTGTTTACGCATCCCATGTATGAACTGAAGGGCGGTCACACTATTTGTCCGTCCCACAGCAGCCTTCAGGTGTGCCTAATGCAAATGTTAAAGACAGGTCAGCTGGCACGGCTGGGTGTGCAAGCAGGCCTAATAAGAGCCTTTTAAACGGCAAAGGACTACAGTAGAAAATTACCCACGAGGGATCACATCACTTCAAATGCGACCTACATGTGTTATATCTTTGATATCTGTGTTTCCCCTCCTCATGTGGGGATGTGGATGCACAGCGCGCTACGCAGCAAACTGGACCAGTCTGGATGCCAGACCTCTGCCCCAGTGGTTCGACCAGGCCAAGATCGGGATCTTCGTCCACTGGGGGGTCTTCTCGGTCCCTGGCTTCGGCCAGTATAGTGAGTGGTTCTGGTACTGGTGGCGCTCTGAAAGGCGCACAGAAGAAGTGGAGTTCATGCAGAGAAACTACCCGCCGGGCTTTAAGTACGCGGATTTTGCGCACGAGTTTCGCGCGGAATTCTTCGATCCGGATAACTGGGCAGAGATATTCAAAGCCTCTGGAGCCAGGTATGGTGAGCAGCTCTCTTCCTGGTGCAACAGTGCCATGAAAATGCAGCAGGTCTCTTTTGTTGCCAGTGTTTGCTCAGCCACAGCCGCACCTACAGGTGTCATGTGTGCTTGCAGGTGGTGTTCAGGGAATAGGACAGTCATCTCAAAAGTCAGATCAGAATACATTTAACAGACTGCCTGCTCACTTCCTTGTCTCAGAAATGTATAAGGACATTAATGTGTACATGCTCCTCCAGGTATGTGGTGTTCACATCCAAACACCACGAAGGATTCACAAACTGGCCCTCAGCAGGCTCCTGGAACTGGAACTCAATGGATGTAGGTCCTCACCGGGACCTGGTGGGAGAACTGGCTGCAGCTGTTAGGAAGAGGTAAGAAAATTAGAGGCACACTGCATCTGCATTCATTCAATTATACCTTTAAAAGAAAATCCTCTAGTGAGTAGACTGTAGCACAAATAAAGAAGAGGAAATTAATGAGGTAACAATAAGATATAATGTGAATAATGATTGAGTCATATCTATAGGACTGCATCCAAGTAGGATGGAACTAAAAACAAACTTCTAATATTAGACTCTTGTCTGTTGAGCATGCAGCATAGGGAAATCTCCCTTCCCCTTAACCTTGGGAGCCATGGCAACAGAGCCAGCTATAGCCTTATCTGGGCAGCTGTACTCCCTCTACTACAACTTGGAGACGATAGATGGAGTGCGTTCATAACAAAGGTCAAGTAGCCTGACCTCGAGGCCTCTTTTAGGCCCTCTGCTGACCCGACTGTTGCCTTAAGCATAACTATCATCCATTTACTGACTGAGGCTAAAGGCTGTTACACAACAAAATTCCCTCACAGTGAACGCAATAACCTCAGGAGGTCAAAATGAGCTATTTTGGATTATTTTAAGTAGACTCTCTATTTTCTTTTTTATTTTTATTTTTAACAATCATACATACTTTATAGGCTTCTTCCTGACACTTGGCCATTGTTCTGTTACTGGTTGCTTTAACTGCAGGGCAAGGCTGTCTAGCAGAGAGTAAAGGCCCAGAGAATAAAGCTTGTGCTCAGGTCTTGACTGTGCCCTCATGAATAATAATCTAAACTTTAAAAATGACTTTTTCGTTTATTTTTCTTAACAGAAATAAATTCAATGCTGAGATATAGGCCTACTGTATATTTCTAAACAGGTTTTCTTACACCCCTTCAAATCAAGAAAGCCTCATGACCCCCTTAAAGCTCTGGCGACCCCTAGTGGGGGTTGGGAGTATTCACTAATACTTCTCTGCCCACAGGTCACTGCGTTTGGGTCTGTACCACTCTCTGTATGAATGGTATCATCCCCTATTCTTGTTGGACCAAGCTTTGGGGTTCAAGACTCAGAATTTTGTTTCCCGTAAGACTCTTCCAGAACTAGTGAACCTCGTGATGGCGTACAAACCGGATCTGATCTGGTCTGATGGGGACTGGGAAGCACCAGATACCTACTGGAACTCCACCCAGTTCCTGGCCTGGCTCTACAACGACAGTCCAGTGAAGGTGAAGGAGCGTTTACAGCAACAAGTTTCAAAGTATTTGATAAATCTCAGCAGTTTTCTTTTTATGGATAACGACTTGTGTTTCTTCAGGATGTCGTGGTTACCAATGACAGGTGGGGTAAAGGCTGCTACTGCAAACATGGAGGCTACTATAACTGTGCTGACAGGTACACGCCTGGTAAACTTCCAGACCACAAATGGGAGAAATGCCAGTCCATCGACACCCGTTCCTGGGGCTACCGAAGAGACATGAAGCTAAGTGAAGTCATGGACCTGCCGTCCATCATAAAGGTGACAGGTCACAGCAGGTCATCACCCACAACTGATACACGTCCAGTTATTTTGTGATTAAATATTTGGGCTAATGTAACACTCTCTTTCCTTAGGACTTGGTATATGTGGTGGCAATGGGTGGTAACTACCTGCTGAACATTGGACCTATGGCAGATGGCATGATTGCCCCGGTGTTTGAGGAGAGGCTGAGGGGACTTGGTGCCTGGTTGGAGATTAATGGGGAGGCCATCTATGCCTCCAGACCCTGGAGGGTCCAGACGGAGAACAGCACTGTCACTGTCTGGTGAGATTGTTATTTTGTGCTGCTTATGCCAGATTTTGTGCCGGCTAAGCCAAATAGCCCAGACACCCCTCTCCCTATCATACTTGTGATGCAAAATAAGCCACTTCTTGCTCCTGTTATAGGTACACCGCCAAAAACAATACAGTTTACGCCATAATCCTCGGCTGGCCGTCCAAACAGCTGCTTCAGCTCACAGCGCCAAGGACGTCTGGAGCCACAACAGTACTTCTTACACCTTTATGCCTATAAAGTTTAATCCCAGTTACCTTAATGTGTCATAATCATAAACTGCATACTGCTCTTTTGCATCCACAGGTTACACTTATGGACTATCCTAACGTACCACTGAAGTGGGCACCAGTGACACCAGCAGCTGGACTGATGATTCTTATGCCGTCTATGCCAGTATCTCCTGGAAAAGCCTGGGCTCTGAGACTGGAGGGAGCAGTGTAACGTCAGAGAGTTGTGACAAAGTCAAGTCAAAGGGCATCTCTCTCACACTACAGTTTCTGTGTGTGTGTGTGTGTGTATTTGTAAATCAAGTGCTACAGGCTTGAAGTGTCAAGGTCAAATATTATTTACTATGCGCACAGTAATATGAAAAGGGTGTCAAAATGCAAAGCACCATTTTCGGGTCAGTCACAGTGAGCCATTTAACTCCCTCAGCTATCTATTGTAAAGACATATAAACACACACACTGTATATAATCTCAATCTGTCTTTGAGAATTAGAAATATATATATACTTACAGGTGGATGGGTGTCTTGCCTTAACCACTGTATTAAAGCCTTTAAGACTAGTCATGCTTCTATTAATCGTGGTTACAAGCCCATTTTTCATAGTTTCCTAAACAAAGATAAATCAAGTGTACAGTACACTCAGCGTGTGTGTGTGTGTGTGTGTGTGTGTGTGTGTGTGTGTGTGTAATGGACAATTGCTCGTGGTTATTACTGTAATATTTCTTGTTCAATTTAAAAAGCCAAAGGAGGCAGGAAAACATTATTTTCTTTCAGAATTTTCAAGCAGCTCCTTTGAAAAGCGATTAATCATTGTAAATATTCATAAGCATAAAAGAGCTTTTCATAAAAACCTGCACAATCACATTGTTTCCTACAGGTCCCAGAAGCTTCTAGGTCAGCTAGACCGAAATACGCAGTAACTGTTACGGACCATTTTTAATTTGAAGGCCTGAATTTTGGGGTAAAGAGCACCCAAGGGGAAAAATACTTGCCTTATTTTTAGAGGTAGTTGCAGACAAAGTTTTTTGTGTAGCAACTGGTACTTAATCATACATGAGTTGGGTATTTGGTTTTGCTTTATATCATCATATGTTCATATTTTAGTTTGCTGCCTCTGTATTTCCAGCAGATTCATGTTTTTGAGAGTCGGCGGCAGCGCTACACATCTGCTTGTTACAGGTCGAAGGTGAAGTCAGGAAATTAGGGACATGTTGTGAAGAAGTTGTTATGGATCTCTGCAATATTTCTTTAGAGAACATATGTTGCCAAGTAGAAATTGTGGACGTTCAAACACATCATGAACCCTTACCTCATTTTGCTGACATGTTCAGATAAAATAGGACAGTCATGTTTGTTTTAAATGGTTGAATCAATTTATTAGTTCAGTCATTAATTAATTAAATCATTAATGTAACCATTAAAAAATATCATCCAACTTTTCTGCCATGCTGTCCCTGTTCTTTTCCTGCCTGTTTCCTTGGTGCCATATTGTCTACAATAGATGTGTGTGTGTGTGTGTGTGTGTGTGTGTGTGTGTGTGTGTGTGTGTGTGTGTGTAACAATCATAGCTAATTCTGGACCACTGTTGCTGCCATGGACACACTGCATTAACTGTTTTATATATATTTTTTAAGTAACAAAAATACTTAATATATCTGCGATATAACAGGGTGCCACACGATAGCATAGCACACGATTTTATGGCAGTTGGTAGCCTAGGAACATGCTGGTGTCACCTTAGAAAAAAAAGGCCAAATTTAGCTTTTTTTTGGTCTCATTTTACTTGAAAACATTTAATACTCACTTGAAATACTTCAACCTTAAAATAAAGCATGAAAATATTTTAATTATAAGTCAAACAATTAATAAAATGCCACATTCTGCAACCGCTTTTGTTGTTATGAGCTACCCTGATTGTTGGAGCTGCTCTGCTCTTATTACCAAAATGAGAAAATGAACATGCAACATGGCTTTTCTTCAAGATCTGGGACCAGAGATTTTTTATTTTTTATCCTTTCTCTGTCCATACTAGTTAGGGACTGTTCTCTACCTGAGCCTCTCTGGAAAATACATGACCCTTCCTCCACCATAAGTTAACTATTAGATTTTTAAAACTTACCCTTTAAAATTTGAAAGTTAAAAGTTGAAGGCAAATTCCTGGAGTTGAAAAAAGCCTTGGTTTTTCATTCACGTTTGTCGTGCATGCTGGTTAGTTTGCATAATGGTTTATTTTTGGCCAAATTTTAAAGGATAAATAAAGTGATTTTGATGAAATATCAGTATTTCAAGCTCAAATTAGAATTTTTCTTTATTAATTTTGTTGTCTGATAAGAGGGTTTGTTGCACACGAAATTTGAAAATCCAATGATAATTTCTGTTTTTACAGTTTTTGGCTATGATGAATCCTGTAATTTTTGCCATTATTAAAGAAAACATGCATCTGGAAGCCATGTTTTCTTTAAAAAAAAATTGCCAATAAAATAAATACAAAATACAAACATTAAAATGTGTATGCCCCTCCCCTCGGCCAACATAAAAACTAAAGTCCCTCTCCAGTGCTTAAAATATTTGACATGCCTCCCCCATTTTTGCACCACCCTCTCTCTCCCCTCATGAGTAACGAACGGTCCCTTATCTCAGAGTAAAAATTATTTTCATATAAAACACATTTGTCCTAACAATGCAACATGTTTGGTGACCCTTATTTGTCCCATTTTACCTGAGTTAATAAACATAACATCTTGTAGGGGATGTGCGTAAAATGAATAACAAAATGAAATAAAATAGGCTGGTTGGAGATACATAAAATAATAGAAAAATAATTTAAAAAATAAATGCATAAAAATAAGAATTATAAAAATTAGTTGATTAAATATCACCCTATTATGCAAAAATGGGCAAAGAGCAAATCACGGAGCCACCTGAAGGGGGCGACAGTGAGCCTACTTTGAGTCTAATGTGCCAAAAACCACAGAAGAAGAGCGATTATTTTACGACTTTGTTTTGTTTTCAGCAGAAAGCGAGTATCAGGTGCTCCTTGAAGTCCCCACCGGACTGATTGGTGACACATGGGGAAGTCTCGGGACCTGAGTGAGTTCGAGCGGGGCATGATAGTTGGAGTGCGGCGCGCCGGCTGCAGCATCTCAGAGACGGTGAACCAGCTGGGCTTCTCAAAGACCGCAGTGTCTCGAGTTTACAGGGAATGGTGTGAGAAGCAGAAGACCTCGAGCCACCGGGGGTCCTGCGGGAGGAAACGCCTCGTCGATGACAGCGGGGAGAAGACAATGGAGAAGGTGGTGGAGGCTAACAACCACGCTACGACCGAGCAGATCCAGGCTCTGTACAACAGCAGCGGGCAGAGGAAGCCCATCTCACTCACCACCACCCGGCGGACCCTCAAGAGGCTGGGCTACAGCCGCAGGGCTCAGCGGCAGGACACACTCGTCCTGGCCGGGATGGACGCTTTGGCTGAATACACATCCTGCCCAGAACAGGTGGAGACATCCACAGACTTATTAAAGAGCAGCAGCGACAATGAGCAGGACCTAAGTGTTGCCACAGACTTAACGTGCAGCAACGAGAAGTAGCATGAAGACTTTGCTCAGAGGAAAGCATTTGTTTATGAACACAACATTATGTAAGTTTTGTAAAAATGAAAAAGTAAACACATTAAAACAAGAAAAATCTGTGTATTTAATTCATTTACTTTCATTCAACCAGAAAGTCCCATTGAGATTGAAGATCTCTTTTCAAAACACACTGAAATGCAACAAATAAAACATATCATTCAAAAATCCTCAATAAAAAACACATGTCTCTATCACCACATTCTTAATGATGCCCTTAAATTCATTGATGGATATTACTGTTTCTAATTTTAATAAAAGTTTGTCACCTTCCTCTGTTGCCCAGCACATGCTTATCTAATTATAGGTTTGGGCAGAAGTTACTTTTGGTGTCAGTCAATTTCCTTATTTCATTTTTTTAAGTTATTCCTTCCACCTTTTACAAAAAAATGTGATAAACATTCATTCATGATATTGGATTTTTTGCCGATGACAACTCAATTGACAAATAACTGATGCTGATGTCAATATATCCACTTTTTTCCCTGAATCAGTTTCAGCTGCTTTGGTGCAAATCAAAGTGACAGCAGGTGTAATGGAGAGGCAAAAGAAAGACAACCCCTAAAAGAAAAGGGAATGTTTTTTTTACATGTGGTGTCCACAGACAGTTGCTCTCTCCTTATCCTTCCTGCCCGACTCTGCTCTAGATTTGTCTTCTGTTTGTGTCCTTGTCACTACTGTTAGCATTTGATCGCAGGTGGGCCAGAGCAGTGAAACCAATGCCTAATATCCTATAAATAACAGACACCTCCAATTTTCTTTCCTTTTTTGTTTAAAGAAGTACATTTTAAAATATATTCATACATTTACAAAACAGATGACAAACAGCCTGTGATGTCCCCAGAAGAATAAATGCACTTAAAATAATATTTCTCAGTTTCTCCAAAATCAGTCACTACTCACAGTCATTACATGTGCATGACTCCATACACTTCCACTCCTGTGTGGTAATCCTGACATCACCACACCAAACTAAGTGAAAGAAAAGAGCTGTATTCTGGTCGGGGTGGAGAAGTCTCTGAAGCTGCATTTTACATGAGGAAAAGCTACACAGTGTTGAAGTTGCTCCTGAAACCTGGCACCTCTCAGCCTTACAAGTGCATGACTATGGCCCCCTTTACACCTGGCGTCAACATACGTTTTTTGTGATCGGATTAGATTGGATAGCCCTTGACCACATACATTTACACCTGGTATTAATATGTGTCTCTGGTGTCCACATCCAGATCCGTTTGCTATCCGATCACGCTCCGTCCCGCTGACGTCACATCCTCCTCTTCTTCTTCTGCAAACATCTCCAGCAGCAGACTACAACATCATATCCTGTGCGTCGCAATAACAACACTTTTGTCGGACTAAATGGAGAGCAGACACTTCGTCTTGTCGTGACTCCATCCTCGGCTATCATCCACGTTTTCTTTTTCTTGGCAGTCTACAACTACCCATTGAGTGTTGTTGTCTTCTCCTCCTTCTTCCTGTGTCCAGCTGGCGCACCTCGCTTACGTATTTTCGCCCAGGGAGTTGTTGCATGTGGATTGGAGACACATTTGCATTTACACTTGTGTTCGATGTGGTCACAATGCGTCCCTGACCGCCCTCAGAAGCGGTTTGCCAAACAAACAATCCGTCCTCAATGTGTGTCGGTTCACCTTTCATGAGGTCAAGAGCAATCTGATTGCAATCTGATCACATAAAAACGCATGTTAATGCAGGGTGTAAAGGGGGTATATGAGGTGTGCAAGGTCATCCAGTGGGCCGGATTGGACCCTTTGGCAGGCCGGTTCAGGCCCCCGGGCCACATGTTTGACACTTAGACCTTCATGTGGGCTGCTTAAAGTTTACAACTTATGACAGGTAACTAAATAAATATATGAGGAAATTATTTTGGGGGGAGAGGATTTAATAATTTATTTAAATACAAATTTAAGAAATGTCCCCTTGTGTATTTTACACGAATAAGTTTCATGCCTCATACAACGTTTATTTGTTAAATAAAGTTGTAATTTACAAAAAAACAAAAAAAAAACACGAGATGGTCACGTGACAATCCATGTGTCATATGATGGGAAACAACACTCTGAAGGGTCACAACAAAAAGTAAAATCCCCGTCTAATGCAGCCAGCAGTGAAACCACTTTATGTCACCGGAGTCTGGTTTACCAGTCTCTAGCATTTAGCTTCCTGTTAGCATTTAGCATCGAGCTAACCTGCTGGAGGAGCCATGATACCCACACTGCTTCTTCTCCTCGCTGTGGTTTCCCACTCGGCGGCTCGGTACACTCCGGACTGGACCAGTCTGGACGCCAGACCGCTTCCTTCGTGGTACGACGAGTCCAAAGTGGGGATATTTATCCACTGGGGCGTGTTTTCTGTCCCTGGGTTTGGCAGCGAGTGGTTCTGGTGGCACTGGCAGGGACAGCAGCCTCCGGACCCGAAGTGTGTGAGCTACATGACAAAGAACTACCCGCCTGGGTTCAGCTACCCGGAGTTTGCGCCCCAGTTTCACGCTCAGTTCTTCAACCCGGAGGACTGGGCGGACATATTCAAGGCTTCCGGTGCCAAGTGAGTGCACTGAACATGTTGTTGACCTGCATCTGCTCTGACATACTGTGTGTCACTTCCACTTTATATGTATTGCAGGTATGTCGTCCTGACTGCCAAACACCACGAAGGGTTCACTAACTGGGGCTCTCCCAACTCCTGGAACTGGAATTCAGTGGATACTGGTCCTCACAGGGACCTGGTGGGAGACCTGGGGGAGGCAGTGCGCAACAGGTGGGTCATCAAGTGTTATAAAGCTCAGGGAAAGTGTTTATAGCTGATAGGAAAGTGCTGACATGAGCATACCAAGACCAAAACTTAAACTGCTGTGATTCTACTTTCCTCTGACATCGGTGAATTGGTCTGTTGGTCAGCAGTGTGGTGTATTACCAGCCTGACATTTGCTAAAGACATGATAGAGGTGGAGGTTTACAGTCAGGTGTAAAGAGTGAGTTTAGGTATCAGTACTGTGAGAGAAAACCTGGGTTTCATTAGTTTTAATGCCTGAATTTTAGTTTGCAGTCTTATGGATTCTGATTGTTGTCAATGATAGAGTCTGTCTTTTTTATTTCCTCGTTTAGGTCATTGCACTACGGACTCTACAACTCCCTATATGAGTGGTTCCACCCTCTCTACCTGATTGACAAGAAGAATGGATTTAAAACACAGGAGTTTGTGATGCATAAACTGCTACCAGAGCTGTATAACATGGTTGTAAGGTCTGTAACTCTTATATTACCCCATCAGCTGATTGCAATTGAAACGTGTTTATTGTGTGTAATACTGATAATAAAGTCAGGCTTGTTATATTGATATATGCAGCCTGCAGTGTGTTTAAACCTGTGCCTTCTTGTTGTTTTGCAGGTACAGACCTGAGGTCATCTGGTCCGATGGGGACTGGGAAGCACCTGACACCTACTGGAACTCCACTGAATTCCTGGCGTGGCTCTACAATGACAGCCCTGTCAAAGTGAGTGTTTTCATAACAAGGAGGTGTAACTGAACTGTGCAAGAATGCTGGACATCGAGTTGGGATGGGCATTTTAAGTAATTTCCATATTTGAGTACAGAAACTAAAGAAAGTCTGATGTAAGAATAGGGTGCAGAATGAACGCTCTGTGTGAGGTTAAGCTGAGAACACACTCAATATGAAGTCCATCAAGTGCCACCCCAGCTCCTGTATGCAGCGTCAACAGAAGACTGCACAATTCAATTCAACTATTACATGTACTAACCACAACTTCCTTGCCTTAGGATACTATTGTGACCAATGACAGATGGGGAGCTGGCTGCGCCTGTAAACATGGTGGCTACTATAACTGCGAAGACAAATACACTCCAGGCCAGCTGCCCAAGCACAAATGGGAGAAGTGCACATCTGTGGACACGTTTTCCTGGGGTTATCGTCGAAACATGAAGATGAGCGAACTGATGGACTTACCCTCGATCATAGAGGTGAGGATATGTGATTGTATCATTTTATAACTGATCACCAAATCTGTAATAATAGCAAGGCTGGTTCCGCTTTCTGCTGTTTATAGAATAGAGGTCATGTCTCGTTCTTGTGCACAGCTGTCATGGACAGATTTTTATGGCTCATTTTTCACTGCTTCAAAATGTATATAAGAATAACACTGATCAGTGAGGTGTCTCTGTCCACTGACTGGTTGTCTTCCTCCTCCTCATGCCTCTGTCACAGGATCTGGTTCGCACCGTGGCCCTGGGAGGTAACTACCTCCTGAACGTGGGTCCCACACCTGATGGGATGATCCCAGCAGTGTTTGAGGAGAGACTCAGAGGTGTCGGAGCCTGGCTAGAAATCAACGGGGAGGCCATCTACGCTTCCAAACCCTGGAGGGTCCAGACCGAGAACACCACTGTGCCAGTCTGGTAAGAAGCAGAGCGAGAGCTGAATCATGAGAAGTGGTCTGTGATCTCACAGTTCCTGTCAGTAAAAAATGAAATGAGTGCGTTCACTTGTTGTACAGGCTGAATCACCATGATGTCACACTAACAAAAACAATGATTTCTGCGTAAACACCTTGCAGTTGATTTGAATTGCAGAGATATGTGAAATCATCGTCATCTTCAGCTGGAACTGTAGCATTTAAAGATGTGTAGTTGAACACCGGTGGTCTGACCTGTCTGACGTTTCTGTTGTGCTTTTTCTATGTACTGTGTACTGCAGATGACTCTTAAACACAATCATCAGCCCCTTAGCATTACCAGCATCGACCAACAGGGGTCCCACAGGTCCTGAAAAAGTCTTAAAAGACATTAAAGCTATTAATCTAAAAATAAGGCTTTAATTAGTACTAAATGTCTCAAATCTTAAAAATGCTAAGACATGGGAAGTCAGATTGTATGAATTGTTTTTTCTGACGTTGCATTCTAAAATCCCAAAATAATTGGTAACAATGATTTAATTTGGGCAAAATTGTCCCTAAGCCCTCCTCACTGATGTCAGTTCATGTGTTTTTTTTCATCAGTTTTAGTTACTGTAAACGGGTTACATCTGTAACAGGAAACCGATGGAATTGGGAGCCGGCAATGTTTTTATTCCCACAGCTGGGGAAATCACAAGTTCGCACCGTTTTGGTATTCCTCTGTTTATCTACAGCAGCTGACGAGGGTGTGTCGTGAGCCTGAGCCGGTGTTCGCGCTGTAGTAGTAGGTATATATAGGGCTAGTACATCTTCTTCCTCACTTATAATAGCCTACTGGTTCTCTGTTGGAAACAGCCGATGAAGTTTGCGTTAGCCGTTGCTATCCTGCGCACCTGCACGGCGTGGTGATGAACTGTCTTATTGATTTCTGTTGGCGTGCTGTCTTGCGGGCCTGCACGGCGGAGTGATACTGGCCAGAAAATAGTCCCAATTGATAGCAAGGTCTGACGTAATGCGGGGATGTTTTAAAATTATTGAAATAGTCTAACAAAACACATGCATACTTTTTTGTAGCTTAAAACCTTTTGGTTACGTGTCCCCCTTATATCTTCAGAACTACTTTTTCTCCGGTAAGCTACAGGCCATTTCTCAGAGCAGGAGGCTCGTTGACAGTAGTGACACCGTCACATCAGAGCTACAGATGGTCAGCGTTTCACACAACTTCATGTCCAAAAACCTGAACTATCACTTTAACTAATGCAATGCCAACAACCTCAGTCTGGTTGTGTCTTAAATGAGACGTAAAGCTTACTTGTTACAAAATGCTTCACACAAAGTCGGTCATGTGGACGAGGCTACCAGATTTTCCCAAATCCTGTCACTGTTCGGCCCTCATCTTCTCAACTGGCACTAGCTGTTGTCTGTCTGTCCCGGATCTCCTCGCTTTTCAGACAACTGAAAATAGTGTTTATATACTCAGTGTTAAGTTTGATTTGCGAGGCCAAATCCCATAATGATCATGTTGAAGTGGTCGAGTCTGAAACTGAGATCATTTATGCAGTTTTTGTCTCCATTTTTTTAGGTATACATCTAAAGGAGGTGCTGTGTATGCCACCATGACAACCAAACCCCCCAAGCTCACATTGCAGCTATTGGGACCCAAAACATCAGCAGTCACTAAGGTAAAGAGACAGTGTTGTCTAGTTTGTTTTTCAGGTTATAAAAACTCCAAAGTAAAGCTTTGACAAAACAAAATGTAACTTTGTTAAATAGAGCAATTCCTCATACATGAAATATAAGGAACTAAATCACTGACCTTGTCCCATGTCCAGGTGACTTTGCTGGGGAACCCAAATCCACTCCCCTGGGCTCCGGTCCAACCCGGTGCTGGCCTTACCGTCCTCCTGCCTGAGCTGCCGTATTCCCCCGGTCAGGCCTGGACACTCAAACTGGTCGGTGTCCTGTGAGCCTTAAACCCCGGAAGTGTTCAGCATCTTAAAGGCTGAATATCAAGAACTGCTTCATTTCAGGTTATGATTATGGTCGTAGGATTAAGGGGAAACTTGTGCACTTTGGTTGAAGTGACAGCGCTTGTGTAACGGATTTGTATACGTGCCAAATGAAAGAATGGAACACTCCTCTTCAATGATTCCTTTGTGGCTCAGATGACTAAAGATTTAATGTGTCACTGCCTCTTGATTATGCTCTTTTTTTATTAATAACTGATTGAATGATTATGACTGAACATTGGAATCTTCTGTTGAGCTTGTGAAGATTTCCTGGCAGCTTCTCAGCTGTCTAATTGCTGTGTCAGAAATGATTCACTTCTTCAAGTGGTTTGTTGGAGAATGAACAGTTTACATACAAAGCTGTTTTTTTATTTGTTTACTGTATGATGCTTTTAAAATGGCTGAATAAAAGATGATTTAATTTTTCTGACGAATGGTGGGGTTGTGTCATACTAATAAATTAGGGATCTGGGGAAAGCGGCAAAGTTTGGTACATGGTTCAAACTTTAAAGATATTAAAATAGTGTTTCTTGTAGAGCCTTTAGTTTTAAAACACTGGAATCCCTTAGAGTAAGGTCGAGAAGTTGCCTTACCATGTGTCTAATGGCACTTTAAGCACCCTTCACATCTCATCACTTCAGGAACTTCATGTTCCTTGCTGCCATGTTGTGTTGTACTCAGACACAATTACCTCCTCTAAAAACTCAAATCGTATCCCTCTGTAGTCCCTGACAAGATGTTCAAACCTCTAAAGTGCTTTTTACACTAAGTATGAGTGAATCACTTCTTATTTTTTACACTAGGTAGTACAGTCACGACTGGGAACAAGATGACATGGGTACTTCCAGATGACTGTTTTGATGCTCTGTGCCGCACTTGTTAGCGCCTTTAATTTCAGCTTCAGTGCCTCAGGACGCCATTACTCATTCACCTCCCGCACTTTTATATTTTACTAACTCCCGACCTTTGCTTGTAACCTGTTTCTCGTACCCTGAGGCTGCTGCTGCATACTCTTAAATCTCAGCGGGACACTTTATATTCAGTAGCAGCGGCCTTTATTTGTGAGCACAGTTCTTTACGGCTATCGTGTGAACGGACAAAAATATCCCCTCGAATTGTCAGTGTGAGTTTAGACCTGACTGGGAAGAGTATACCCAGGGGGACTGTGTGTTTGACTCAGGATGCCAGTGCTAAATTGTTCCCTGTCCTCTCTTTTAACCTTCCTTAATGGGTGGATGTGCTCTGCTTTGGCATTTGCATTGCAAATTGCTACAGGCAGAGAGAGAGACGACGAAAACGGGGAAGAAAATGGAAATTCTCTCGGTAAAATCCTTTTCTTTGACCTCTGCTTTGCATTTTGGATGGATGCTGCCCAGGTGGGTATGTCTGCATTGCAAAGAAATGTCTACCTACGAAGTCATTTAGTCTTTTGCTCTGTTTCAAATTATATTCTCATCATTGGGATGAGATAATGCCAGATTAGGACAGATTTAGTACTTAAAAGCAGTGGTTCTCAACCTCCTCTGTGAGGGACACCTTTTCTATCATTGTGTGAGCGACCACTGATTGTCATATTATAATAAGTGCATAGAACAGCTGATAAACTGTACAATTAAGCCAAAAAGTGAATATAATAACTGCAGGAAATTTACCCTCCAACCCTCCAATAAAAACATGAACGTAGTACTTTTATTTTGACTCACTGCTAGAACACAACTCATAGATGCAAGTTTGTCTCTGGTAAAGTAAGCGGTGGAGATATGCAACCTCAAAAGCAATGGGAAGACATAAAACGTAAAGAAGATGAAGCAGCATGACATTTTCTCCTAAATTGAAAGAGAAAAGGCACAAATTGTTGCATAACTTAAACATTTTTCCGTGAAGAACATCATCATGCACATAACTCTACATATTTCCTATGTTTGCTTTTATTCTTTTCTTGTTACGGCCGCCACTCTCTCCACCTTCATTGTGTGTGTGTATGTAAGCCTAATTTTTTCCTCTGTCTGCCAAGCTGCCTGCACAGACCCTGGACCCAGAAGCTCCACCCCCTCTGTCCTGATTGGTGCGGCCTCCAGTGCTCCTGACCGCCCAGTCCACAGCTCACCTGGGTTCCTGATTGGCGTGGCACCAGTGCAGTAGGCCAATCCCAGCCGCCCAATTAAGTCCAGCATCTACAAAAGCCCTGCCAGCCTGTCAGTCCAGTGGCTGACTGTTAGTGGCAGGTCACTGTTTTGTTGGGAGAACTTTGTGTTGTGTTGTTAGAAAGCCAATTTGTAGCTTTTTGGTAGATCTTGTGAAGTCTTAAAACCTTGAAGTGTGGCCAGGTTTTAGAGCTTGTTCAAGGACTTTTGACGAATTCCACATTTTCCTCCACATACAGGTGATTCTCTGTATTAAGCCTAGTTCACATTACACAATTGTCACCCTGATTTTGCGTCGCGGAGATTATCGTAATCTTTTGAGTGTTCATACCTGGCGACGTGTGTTTCGGTCAGCGGGAGTCTCGCCAACTGCGTTCCGACCTATGTGTTCACACCACAAGATTTCTCCACTGAGCCCTCGCCGACAGAGCCCCAGATAACGCGGTGACATCACCAAACTTGGAGACGTCACATCGTAAAGGCATGGATATTCTTTATTATCCTGGGTCCAAACACAATGCGCTTGCCGTGATCCTGTGGACGCCGCCATTGTTATTGTTGCATGCCGGCCGGCTTGTCAGTGTTGCCAGATCTTGGGAGAGAAACAACCAGGGCTATGGAAACAAGCCCAGAAGAAGTGACTGCAGTCCGACATACTATCATGCGTTTAAATAACTTATTAGACAGATATATATAGCCTAGAGATAGGTGACGTTTAGAAACAAGCCCAAAGTTGGGGCGCCGGTGGCTTGGTGGTGGAGCGGGCACCCCATGTATAGGGCTGTTGCCGCAGCGGCCCGGGTTTGACTCCAGCCTGTGGCCCTATGCTGCATGTCACTCCCTCTCTCTCTCCCCCTTTCACGCCTGTCTGTCCTGTCCATTAAAAGCTAAAAAGCCCCAAAAAATATCTTAAAAGAAAAAGAAACAAGCCCAAAGTCGCGGCTTATAAGCGGATCTCATCTCCGACCCAAGGTGGCTCTCAAGATCCTCTGCGACGTCAAAATCGCGGTGAAAATCGTGTAATGTGAACTTTAGCGACAGCTTTAGAGACACTAGGTGCAGGAGTGCTGTTGTTGTTTGGTTTTACAGTTAGATTAGGTAGTCAGAATTTGTTTTCCTTTTATTTTTGATTAGTCAGATTGTAAGCTTCATAGCTCCAAGAGAGTCAATTAAGTATTTATGATTCTGATAAAAATTTTTTTTACAAGAATGCAGGAAATGAAGTGTTGACCTATGCTCTCGGTCATAAGAGTGACTATAGTCTACAACTAGAATTCGGGTCTTAATCATATCTAACTATCCAAATCTTTTCATAAGGAGTTCCCTGAAGTGAAATCTTATCAGTGGGGGTCAGCGGAATTTTGGCGACCCCACTCTGTGTGGCCCCCTATATTGCCTGTAAGAAGTTCCTTTCACTGCTTAAATCATTTAACAGAGTCAGAAAATGAACACAAAAGAAGGACACAGGAGACACAGCACCTCTCATTTAACTCGCTAAAATAGCTTTATAATAATCATATTAATAGTAATAATATTAGCCATTAGAAAATGTTTTGACAACGTTGACAGTGTTACATTCTGTGTTGGGGTAAACCACGTCACAGTGTGCCATCTCTCTGGGCTTCAGCGCTATCAGACGTGCTCCTTTGACACATCTAGATCCATAAAACATACAAGATCAAGAAATAAATTTGTATGTACAAAATGAGAACCACAACACCACAAACAGAATCATGATTTACACTTCACTGTGCGACACCCTCCACTGCCGTCCAGCACATCATCAGACTGCATCTCCCTCTCGTCTCCGTGGTGTTCTCATGTATCTTGTGTATCCACTGGTGGCTTTATGAAACAAAGTTCATGTCTTATGGCATCGCTATTGCTATATGCTCCAGTCAAATGTTTGTATAGGAGAAAAAACAAAAGCATTTAATGTTTGTATGTACAATATGCTGTCTTGGCACTGAATCAAACGTGTATAAAATAAGAGAACTCAAGATAAAGCTGAGCTTGAAGACAGAAAAGCTCGCTGTATCAAACCCGTTTGATTAAAAATCATGGTGTTCAGTGAGAAATACATGAAAGAGGAGGAGAGGTGGAGAGAGTAGACAACGAGGGGCTATTTAGTTTTTGCTACATTATAGAGTAGAATACAGAGAGAGTGGAGAGTCTGTATCAGTTTGAAGTCCATGTTGTTTTACTCCTCTGGCAGAACCAAGAGTTCAGAGTGGAATAAATGCACATGGAGAAAGGTCTCATGTTTGGATCTTCCGTTCAGTCCATCTGTTCAACGCTGACTGTTCTCTTGTGATCTCTCACTCCTTGTTGGAGTGTCCATCATTGATCCCAGAGAAAAATGTCTTCCCAGAGTTAATGTCAGTTTGCTTTACTTGTACTCCGTCTCCTTAGTAGCAGCGATTTAAGACTTCTCATCATAGATTCAACTATTTTTTCTGTTATTGTACACAAGACTCGCCCTTGAATACAGAACAATGTTTACCCATAGCTATAATCAACAACACCATTTATAATAATGCGAGTGATGGCAATAATTAATCCTTTCAATGACAATAATCATACTAATAATAATCATATTGTAATAACAATATATGTAACAGTGAGAATAGCAATGTCCATTGGCAACAGGTATTTACATTTCTTTGTAAACGTGAGGGTGGCAGGGTATTATTTTTTGTTAATTACACAGTAATTGCTCAGTTGTCTCTGACCCACATGGTTACCTGTGTGTATACTGTAAAGCAACATTACAGTTTGAATACACGCGCTCACACACACACACACACACACACACACATACACACAAACACAATTACACCTCAGTGCTAAAGGCACATTGGAGTTTCAGTTAAATATCATCTGGGGTGTGAGCTGCTCTGGAGGCAGAGGGACGCAAAACTTCTAAGAGGAGAGCCACGGAAATGTTTTAAGGAAATTTGGTTAAAGTATAGATACGTTTTAAAGATATAATCCTTTCAATTTTTTTCTGAAATCAGACCTTATTTTTGATACAGTTCATGGCTGCCATTTTATCAGCAATACCTACTAATCCATTTACATTCTCTAATGCCCTTTCAAAGTAGCAGTTTTCAGTGTAAGTGGCGGGGTCCGCCACCAGACGGAAAGTTAACATGAAACTATGCATTGGCGCACACAGCGTTACCTTATCAACATTCTTGGAACCCATCGGCTGTATTCGGTGTCTGACTTCCAGCAGACAGCGATACAGCCTCTGGGGGCAGACCCATGATTTTTTGGCATTCCGGTTTGATTTGGGCGGAGGAGCCGAATTTCCGTTTCCGACTTCCGTTTATATATAAGTAAATATGCTGAACCACTGCGATGGATTCAGAGTTTGCAGTGATGCCAATTATGTTCCGCCTCGTTAGTTCACCGCACGGACCATTTAACCTGGCAACAACTGCAGCCGGCTCAAACGTGATTGGTCAATATCACGCGGACTACAAACAGCCTACAACCAGAAACCAGGGCTCTTCCGCTCTTCTTCCGGAGGCAAGATCTCCGGGGTTTGCCTACAGACTCTACATTCACTGAATGTAGAGTCTGTATATAGAGACTACCTTATCAATAATGATATCAGCCTCGTTGTTTTGATCGTTTCACTTGAATTTCATTGCTAGGCGACAGCTTGGGCCTACGTTTACTTCCTGTCAGCTAATGTCATTCACATACGCTGGAAGACATTCCAACAGGAAATACAAAATATTTATGTTGTCAAGTCTGAAATGGTCTCATTAAGTTACTGCAAATGCTATCCCCAAATTTCCTATTGTTGCTAGTTAAAAGCTTTCAACTGCTAAAACATAGGGCGACTGGGATTGTTCTCTAAACCAGTGGTTCCCAACTGGTCCAGCCACGGAGTCCAGATCTCTGCTCAGTCATTAGTTCAAGGTCCACTCGGTTGAATATATTTAGTGATATACATGAGTTTGGCCATGTCGTCAAGCTAGTTTGGGGTCCCTGTCAGGTAGCCATCTGTTAGACACTCACTCTACAGCAGGAAATGGTACTTCACCCACAATTTGGGACCAGTGCTCTACACAAATGCCTCTACAAAACAAGACATGGAAATTTTCTCAATTTTTTGACAGCGGATCAGTTTTAAATATTGTAGGGAGTGATCGAACAAGAAATAGCAGCCAAAGCTCACAGCTCGTGTTACTTAGCGAGACAAAATAGGTCCTTGGCTTCTCCCACTGAGATTTAACTCAACCAGTAACTTTGCTTTTTCCTCCAGAGCAGCTCTGCCTCTCAGAAATGTCTGCATAACTAAAACTCAAATCTGCTGCTACAGCATCCCTCCTGCTCCCCTTTGTTGCAGATGCACAGTATACAGCCCACACACACTGGCTACAATTGAGCTCTTGCCTCAACCACTTCTTTCACTGCCTGTGATTCAGCCCCTCTCCAGTTTCGGAAAAAAATGGCTACAAGAGAATCTGGGCTCAAATGATCTCCCCTTTCATTCAGAGAATATGGACAACATTCCTGCGGGACTGATCTGGTCCTGTATTATCAGGGTCCGTCGGTTGTGTGGTGTTAGAGAATCCCCTGAGGACAGAGGCCTGGGTCGGGGTTGGAGACACTGCTGCTAGAAACTGAGGTACTCGGAGTTGACTTGTCCGTCTGGCTGTCCACAAGGGGTTTTTGCACTTCTAGAAAGAGGTGAAAGGGTTCGTATAGTAGTCTGTCTGGTGTGTTGGTGAGTGCTCAGATCATGTTTGTACAACTATACACCCAGGTGCTATTTCTAGCTGAGGCTCCTGTATTTATACTGTGAAGATATCGCACAGATGGGTGGGTAAAATACTGAACAAAAAGTATGGAAATCAAACCACCAAAAATGTGTTTGCAATGGACCTGTTTCAAGGCAAGGTGGCTGGCTAACACCTGTGATCAAAAGTATAGAGGAGAAAGTCAGCGAGAGTTGAAGAAGTAGTAGTTGCTACGGTGGATAACGATCCAACAAAGCCTCTTTGATTCCTGGTGTCCCTCAAGGACGTCTCGTAATGGAAAGACCTCGCCATCCCTCTGCGTGTAGGTTTGAGGATTGTGAGGGTGGAGTCAAGAGGCCTTCACAGTGGAGTAACAGTATAAAAGCAGGTATTTGTGCTTTGTTTGATGAGGGCTGTGTCAAACACCACTGAGATGTTGTCAAGTTTGAGGGTAACAGAGGAGAAGGATGAGGGGATAAAAGGGCTGCTCCGCAACCCACACTGCTGCAAATGAATTAAACATGAAGTCTGATTCTCAGCCCTTTTCTTCTCCATTTCCAGGGCAGCTTGTTTTACATGGAGGCTGTTAAATTGATCTGTTGAGATTCAAATCAAAAACATTGACTGCTGTTTCAAGGTTGCCAGTTTCATTGTCCTCCAAGGGTATCATCTTTGTACAAAGGCATGACTCATTGAAATAACGGCGTTGTAAAATCCTGTCAATTGTTTTCAATCACAAAAAAAGGTTTGTGAGCTACAAAATTTGCTTCGCTTTTATCAGTCAAAAACGAGATTCTGCTAAATTTTTCCAAAGGAGGTCGACAAAAAACATGCAGTATTAACATCAACAAAATCTGCCAGTCTCATGTGGGTATTGCACGTGAAAGTGAGGGAGACAAGGGATGGTGTGTCAGTACAATAAAAACATTTTTTCAACAATAGTCTCTGTAGATTTTTATACTTTTCTATTTACATATCTTTCTATATATATACTGTAAACTGTGTTCAAAGGAAACCTCCACATATAGCTGGTTAGGCACATGTAGTTGGTTCTAAAGGGGGAATACAGGGAGGGGATACAGCAGTATATGTTGTTAGAACCACAGACAGATATACAGTAGGCCTAAGGAGGATCATACTTGGCAAATAACACTCTTGCCAGTTATACCCTGTGAACCTGACCCAGCACTCACAAACTGAAGATAATAATCATTTGAAATTCTTTTTCACATGTACTGAGTCTGGATATGCCACACAGCTGTAGTATCACACAACGCTATAATCTATCATAATAATACTGTAGTATTTCACATTTGATATATGCTGTTTTTGTACATATATTGTACTCAATAGTCTCTACTAATCTAGAAATGTAGATTATATTATAAAATATACATCTCCCATTAAAATATCCCATTTAGCCAACACATTCCATCCAAATGTTAGAAAAGGGGGGAAAAACAGATCATGCTTAAAGATTCTTATATTTTATGTCTTTAAAACGGCTGATTTGGACTTTTCATTGGGCTTCATCACGTCCCTTACGACACACAGCCCTTCACGTTCACACGACACGCACAAGCCGATATGCACCATCCATACCAAACAACTAAATTAGAAATATGTGTCCAGACATAAATAAATAAGACCCCTTCGAAGCTTTGTAAATCATGCTACACTTTGTTCCGCGGAAACACCAGATAGTATGATTTCAAGAAGTAAATAAATAAGAGGGGAGAGGAACACATAGTGCAACAAACATACAGTATAATTCCAATCATACCTAGTGTTACTTAAAGGTACAGTGTGCAGGATGTAGAGGGATATATTAGCAGACATGGAATATAAAATGTTTTCTTTAGAATATAATCACCTGAAAATAAGAACTATTGTGTTTACATTAAGTTAGAATGAGCCGTTTATATTTACATCAGGAGCGCCATGTTGCACCGCCATGTTTCAGTAGCCCAGAACAGACAGACTAAACACTGCCTCTAGATAAGCAATCCTTCAGTGACAAGCAGCGACAGAAAAACAGATTTTTCTTAACGTGAAACTACCTTATCCACCGTTTTTAGCGTTTTTAATCACGTGGTCTGTTTGTTCTAGAGAGAGGGAACCTCTCTGAACCTAAACATCCTAAACGTCTGGATGTTACGTTAGACGGTGCTTGGCTAGCGGCCCGTCAGCGACGCACCAAACAGCATCAGAGAAACACTGATTTGTAATGTGAAACTGCTTTACACAGTGTTTTTATTGGTTTCAATCACCTTGTCTGTCTGTTCTGGACAGGATGGGACCTCCTAACCTCCTAAAAGATAAACACTGAGGGAATTCTAACCAGAAGAAGTTTCAGCTGGTTGCAATGTGCAGTCCTCACCACTAGATGCCACTAAATCCCCCTAAATCTGACACACTGCTCCTTTAATCTCATCATATTACCAGTTACACTATGAAGTTGCTTCTTTTCCATCATTTCACAACAGATGGTTTCCTCTCTTGATGACTCTTTGGACGGGCTTTGGAGGGAGCTACATTAAACACGACTCCTTTTGTTTTCTTTGCCTTCGGAGAAACTACTTTTCTCCTTTCATCAGCGGTGTGTGAAATTGAGGGGATTGTACTTCAAGTTAGGCGAGTGGATTCTGCTGAAGACTTTGGCAGCTCTCCTCCCTTTCACTTTATTGATCCACTGCTTTATCTTTGCAATTATGCAAACGCACCAGGGCAAAGTCCACTCTCAGTATTCAAGAGAAGACAAGAGAAAGAACTAATAAGGTAATAAAGAAACTTATCTCCTTTCATGGCTGTTTCATCAGGGCATCTGTTAATTCCTGACTGAGTTGGAAAGAACTCTCTACAGACCACTGTTGTTGGTTTGGGTCCTCATTTGACCACTTGGTGGTGCTATAGTCTCACAGTGAAATGGGGGCCTTGTCAGTAAAGTCTTGAAAAGCCACCAAAATATATTCCCCTAAAAATTCCCAGCAACCCCACCCCTGAACACTTGAAACTTCAGAGAGACTACATAAAAAGCAAAACGGCTCTGTGTTTTTTTGTTTGTGATGCTCTCTAGCTGTCAAGGCTGTGATGCTACACCGCAAAAAAAAAACCTCCTTTTGGCAAACACGAGTGTGCACTCTATGTACAAATAGCACTTGCACATTCAAACAGCCTCACTGCTGAATGCTGAGGGTAGTCGATGGATATGCAGGGAAGTGGGGAATATTCTTTGACTTGGTGCCTGGGTGGACAGATGGCACCTGGGTGAAAAGTGCCAGCTGTAGTTGACTGACTATGCCTCGAGGATGTTCTTTGGGGATTGCCAAGCATCTGACTTTAAGGGCATTTAAACTGATGGTGAGAAATGAATCCATGTTTATTCATCCATACTAGTAGCATCAGTTAAGAGTGCGGATATATCGTAGTTGATTCTGTTGCAAATGGCATTCAGGAGATGGCAACAGGGGAATCCATAGGGAGATTCTGTCATCTCCTCATCTCCAAAGAGGTTTTGTGCCTGTTAAGCCCTTTATTTTCAGTGATGGAGAAGTGCTAGGTGAACACGCACAAGCATGCTACTACTGCGTGAACCTCAGCTGACAACTGTTATAAAAGTGGACTGTTTCTTGTTTGTCAGCCAAAAAGAAATTCAGAGAATTCTTAAAAAAGTCATATCTGCTAGCTACCATTTCAGGTCTAGGCCTCTGTGTCAGTAAAACGTCCAAATTTCAAGACACTAAAATGGCTGTCATTGCTTGTTTAATGAGCAAGAGAAGTGAATTTGCAGTAAGTGAAGTGATGGAAATGCTGAAGGGGAGGGAAGTGGATAAACGGCGATGACCCGCAGAGGATCCAAAACTAGGCTCAGAGAAAGCCTGAGATTCAGATCAGATTCGCAGGGGTGAGTGAGGAGGTGTTGTGGGACACACCTCAGTCTTGTGTTCAGAGTCGAGTCTGGGCTTCGGGGATGTAGATCTCGATGCTGTCCGCACTCTCTGTGGCCGAGTTCTGCCTGAAGGAGGCAGTACGCTTCGTCTGCAGCAGCCTCCTCCTCGCTTCTGTCCTCTGACGGTCCCCAAGGTCCAGGGACTTCTCCCTGATGGGTAGGGTATGTCCACCAATCCGAGGCACAACCAGGCCCCCTGGCCCACCTCCTCCACCTCCGGCTCCCCCATCCCCGACGCTATCGGCCCGGAGGCTGCCACTCACCCCGCCTGCTGGCTTCTTTGGTAAGGGAGGAGGAAGCTTCTTATCCTCCTGGCCCAGCAATGGTGAGACGTAGATGTAAGATGAAAACGGACAGTGGATTTTTGTGTCGGGTGGTGAAAAAAAAAAAAAGGTTTTGTATGGTTGAATCAAAGGGATCCCATGCAAATGCAGTGGAGATATTGGGAGAAACAAAGAGAATGACAAACCAAAGAGCAAAACCACCAACAAAAGGGTAAAATTCAAGTGAGGAAGAGTCACAGGCCAAGACATTATGAGAGACAAAGGACCAACCGACAAAAAAATAAGCAAAAGGCATCTCAGCATGCATCAGGTGATGTAAAAAGACATGAAATGAGAGAGGAAAAAGAAAAAGAAGAAAGGAGAAACAACTGTTAGTTTGTTATCAAGAATAATGTAGTTGATCAGTGAGTAGCCTAACCTTTACAGACAATAATGAAACAAGTTTTTTCTTCTGTCTGATCAGCTGCAATAAATCAAAAAAAAGCTGATATGCATTTAGATTCCTAGCGGTTTAAGACTCCATCGTCTCGTGGGCAGTTCAGCTCAGTTCCTCTTGTTGTTCTGTATTTTCACAGCCTGCAGAGGCTTGGAGGGCATGACCATCTGCGTTACTCTTCTGCACACTGCCATCTTAGGTCTGGGGGATTGCTGTAGGGAAAGCAGGGCTGTTTGATTCCTTGGGCCTCTCACCTTCTTTTCAGGTGGGAGCCTCCAACCAGAGTCCTTGAGCCTCTGGAGGTCCTGAAACTTGACCCTGACGTCCTCTATGTTGAGCTGGAGCAGGTCCCAGAAGCTTGCCAGGTCCTGAGAGGTTGGCTGGGGGTACGCTGATGGGTCCTGGGTGAGCAGGGTGACAGGTCATGACATGTGATGGGTGACAAAGTAATACACAAGGATTTGAGAAAGAAATACAACAAATTAACACAGGACAAGTTATTTGCAACAGTGTTTTTGCAGCCAAGCTAATTTTGCCTTTAGCGGTATTGAATCTCAGTAAAACCATGCACCATAATGTAATGTGTGTTGTCATGGTTTTGCATGCAATCGCACATACTCACCACACTCTGTTGGCAGAGGCGGAAGAACTGCTGGACTTTCTGAGACATGAGCATCTGGGCACTGCCAACTGCATTTCGTATCAGCTCAAGAACTAGAGAGGAAACAGCACACGAGTAGTTTTAGACATCATTAATTTTTTATCCTTCCCCTGATCCCATTCAAACCTCCTCCCAAACTCACTCTCCTCTGGCAGTTCGTTCTCCTCCGCCTCCCTCTCCATGTTCTGGCACCAGCCCTCCATCCTCTCCACCTCTGTCTGCAGGAGGCGCAAGAAGAACTCCCCGTCTCTCATGCAGGGCGAGGCTCGGCCCGAGTCGGGCAGGCTGCGGGGCCCCTCCAGGGATGGTGTCCCTGCCCAGGCTCTCTCAGAGCTGATTGGCAGAGGGGAGTGAGAACGTGGAGGCAAGTGTGGGTGCTGGTGGGGCCGTGGGTCCGCTGCGCAGGTCTCAGTGGTAAAACCACTCTGTATGAAATCCTGGGTTAACAAAAGAAACAGTTGGACACATAGTATTCAGCAGTGGTGGGACCAGGTCATTATTATGCATGTCACAAGTCAAGACTGACAAGTCCCAAGTCCTAAACTTTAAGTTTCAAGTCCTAAAGAAGTCATAATGCACTCTACACCAAATGTTTAGCCATTTTAACACCTGAGTAATAATATATATTACTTGTTCTTGAACAAGTTTGTTGGAAGTTGTTGTGTCCCCGTGTGTACTTTGCTAGGACTTGGACTTGGACTTGGACTTGCTAGGGATAAATAACGTTAGTTCATTAAGGAAATGAAGGGAAATGAATTGATTAATGGCACACTTTTTATATAACATACTTTTTAATCTTTGGGTTTGGGGGAAGGGGAAATGTTTTCAAATCAAAGGGCTCAAGTCCAAGTGAAGTCATGAGTTATGTTGATGTTGGTGTTGAAGTCCAAGTCGAGTTGCGAGTTGTGATTTTTTCAAGTCGAGTCTAATGTTATTAGATTTGTGACTTGCACCTCATCCTCAATCCTCATGTCCAAGTCTTGTGGGAATTCATTTGACCGTAAGGTAGGATTGAACTCCGTCTTTTCCCTACATCTACATAAACGAGGGGACACTGGACCACTGAGTAATGAATGTATTACTGCAGATTTACCTCTCTGTAGGCCCACTGTCCCTGTGTGTGGACGGTGCGATGGCACTCTGTGTACTGACTAGCTGACTCCGGCTCTGACGAATGCCTTTGGAAGGAACAGCCAAACTGGAGACTCTTGTCCTGCGTTGGCACGGCGATGCTGAGCCCGGGGAAGCCCTCGGGGTCCAGGTCGGCCTGCACGCTCGCCGTCACGCTGTTGGAGCGCTTGAAACGAGCCCGCCTGCAACACAGGGAGTCACAGCAGGCCCAGAGCCATCCAGTCACGCAGAGTATCGCATGCAAAAGCAATGCTCAAATCATTTTTTTTTCTTCTGATAATTGTACATCCCTGTTGGAGCAGGGATAGTCATGCTGTCACTGCAGTCACTACTACTCACTCAGTTGTGATAAGCCCTGCTAAATCCTCTGACATATGACGCACCAGTATGTTCAAATGCCATGTCAATGGACTCAGTGATGAGTGTTTACTCTATTACAACTTTATACCCCACCTCCCCTCATCCGTCTTTGCTGTCTGATGAGGTGTGAGATGTGACTCACATTTTCGTTCTCGCACCTCTCTTCTCTCCCCAGATGTCACACTGTCATCGTCGATGATTGAAGGAGGTGGGGGACATTGTTAACAGGTGCACGATTACGCACTGTTCGGGGTTCGGAGTATGTGATGCTGTTAGTACTCGCATGCATGCGTGTAAATCTGACCTGTAAGCAATGCTGGATATAATTAGGAGAAGGGCTGCGTCACGTGTGAAAGTCATGTCAACCCGATGAGTTGCAGTAGTCATGGTTACAGCAGAAAAACAAGACATTCTTGGAACAAAGTGTGAGTGAGTTCAAGCTGTGATGTCTGATGAAATGTTTAATGAAATAATAGGATCTAGCCTAGAAATCAACTATACTGTAGGTGGCTGCACAGTCGGGCGCCAGGGAGACGAAGGTTTTTTCAAATTATGTATTAAAATTATTCACAAAACTTCCTGAGCAAAGACCAAAAGCTCTTGATGAAGCCACGTATTTTGGGGAAAAGATAAATTAGCAAATAAACAAATGCACATCTTAGTTTGCATGTTTATGTTCATAATTAAGGCAAGTTAAATGTCAGGCAAAATAAAAACACCTCAAGTTGGGAAGAGAATTAAAAGAAAAATACTTTTTCCCCCTGCTTTGATTTCTAGTTGCATCACTATTACCTTTTGTCATCTTCCACCTGGACTCCTATAGAGTGGACCTCCGTAAGAGCTTTGCCTTCTGCGTCTGAATCTGACAGAGTCTCTGAGCTGTCCACCTGGAACAGAAGAAGCCACAAGGGACCACAGTCAGAGCGAAACACAAACCCTAAAGACGTCATGCAAAACCAAAGGAATAATTCGACATTTTCATTCATTCATCATTTAGTTCTCAGATCTGTCCAATAAAAGGCTATAACCACAAGGGGAAATAACTAGCTTGGCTCTGTCCAGAGGTAAGAAAGTCTGTTGTTTGTTTTATCTGCACAAAAAGCAAAAGTTTAAAAACAAGTTGTGGTTTTATGAGGGTGTATGACAAAGATACAACATGCTAATAATTGATCTGTAGAGGGTAGGCAGATTTGTTGCCCATGCACCGAGCCAGGCTCGCTGTTTCAACTTTATCCAAGTTTTTAATGGATGTAGCAACTCAACATCACCCAGTGGTTCGTTGACTTGTGCCAGGCTGTAAACGTGTTATTTTCTCCTGTAAAGCAGCACATTTAACATAGAGGTCTACGGGGATTGATGTTTTGGAGCGAGCCCCAAGTGGCCATTTGATGAACTTTTTGGCACTTCTGCCTTGGCTTCATTTCCCAGCCTCAGAGGTTGCCGCTTGGCTAGGCTACGCTCAATTCCCGATTGTTGCTTTGTATTTAATGCACAGACATGACAGTAGTATGAATCTTCTCATCTAACTCTTGGCATTAAAGCACATTTTCCAAAATATTAAACTGTTACCCCTTTTCCTCATATTTCTGTGTCTAAGTGACTTATGGAGGCAACAATTTTTGTAATAGGTCCAGTATTAAAGAGACTGCTCCAGCCACAGCAGCACAACATGCTGCAATTGAATCCTTATTGTGCACCATCAATTTACTTCCACTAAAAGAACTCGTTTTTACCAGTGACAGGTTCAGACTGTCATTTTGAGTGTCTGACAACATTTTGGAATGAACCCTGAAAAATATATTTGTACTTTTCACTGATCTGGTATGCTTTAGTATAACCAAGTCTTGCTCAAGGAGAAGCCTTGTTATGAAATCTTGCAGACTTTTCCACATTTTTGAAATATTCAGCCATGACATTGAAAATCTTATAGATACAATTAAGCGACACTTCCTGTACTCCAACACAACAAACTCTTCCCAGCACTCCTCTCTTCAACTCTAACTAATGTTTCCACCATGATTTTTCCTGCAAGAAATCACCCCTCGTGAGACTTCTCCTTGAGCGAGACCAGATCACAATAAAAAGACAGATGAGCAAAAGGTACCGAAAAATGTTTAATTTCTCTGAAGGGTCCTTTCCATAATGTTGCCACTTCTAATAACAATCTGATCCTGTCAGTGGCAAAAACAGGCACTTTTAATGGATGTACATTGATGTAGAGATTACAGCGCAGCCTCTTTCACTGCTGCGGCTAGCGCAATCTCCTTCTACACTGGACCAGTTTAAAAAATCTTCTCCATTAGTCACTTAGACACAAAAAGGTCCAGGTTGACAAATATTCATGGTTCCTTTTAACATGTACCTTGCGCAATTGTGATTGTATTTTGATTAGTCAATTAATCTTTTAGTTGATCAACAGAAGAAAAATCTAATTTTCCACTATGTTCTGACATTCTGTAGACTGACAGATAAAAATGATGAGACTAGTTGGTTGTAGCCTGATGGATGAAAATGTTCTCTCTCACCTGCACAGCTATGGATGGCCTCCATTTTCTCCCACCGCGTCCCTCGTCCTGACCCGCAGCTTTACTCAGCACTATGCTGTTCTGAGGCAGAGACACTGACTTCCCCAGGCTGCCCCCGACCCTGCTGTCCCTCTCCCTGGCTGGCCTCGGTGGCCCCTCCAGCAGACTGTCAGCCGAGCTGCTGTGTTTGGCCCTCACTCCAACTCCTGGACCCCCTCCATAGGGCACCAGCTCCCGCGAACCCCTGACCCCATCTAGGCTTTCTGCCGAGTTACTGTGCTGTCGAGAACGTCCAGGGCCTGTGGCGGTGTAGTAGCCTCCTCTGGAGGAGCGACCCGAGGGGCCGTCGGAGCTGCCCAGGTCCACGGAGTTGCTGTGCTGCTTGGGGCGCCCGGGGCCTGAGCTTGAAGCCAACTGTCCGCTGCTCTGGAAGTAGGCATCCTGGGTGGACTCGGTGCTGCTCTGCGCTCGCACAGAGAGTGAAGACTTGGACATGCGAGGTGGGAGTGGGGGAGGAGCACCTTTACGATAAGGAAAGACTGAAGTGTCAGAAGAGCGGGAGAAAGGAAGACAAAGGCATAGTGGGCTGTTAAAGCGAAACGGGTATATCAACAGGGAGCAGGGAAGATGGATACTTACAAAAGGGACAGACTGGAAGGAGAAAGGTGAAAGGAAAGAAAAAGAGTGAAAAGAGGGAAATGTTGTTGGCATGAAAGGGGGTAAACCAATACAGAGAGAAAGAGAGAAAACATCAAAATCATTAAATAATAATGTCAATGCAAGATGTGACAGAAAGATTCATATACGCAACTCAAGAGCTCCATTTCTTTTCACCAAAAATCAGCTTTTGGTGTGACTTTCAGTGAGAGGCAGGAAGCGATGTGGTGGAAAAGAAAGACATGACAGAAGTGACAAAAGAAAACCTCTTCCCTTGAGCTAACTTAACTCTGCTTCTTAGGAAGATAAAGCAATTTCCTGAGAGAAATATTAAAACTAG
Organism: Epinephelus moara; assembly: GCF_006386435.1. Lineage (NCBI taxonomy): Eukaryota > Metazoa > Chordata > Actinopteri > Perciformes > Serranidae > Epinephelus > Epinephelus moara. The sequence continues at coordinate 10,472,517 of NC_065527.1, forward strand.
CAGCGCAGATTCTGTCTCTTCCTGCTCCTGCACAGCCTCCTTCAAACGTGCACGCACACACACACACAACACACACACACCCACACTTTATTTTTGGGCAAATAATGGATCAAACTTTAATGCATTTCTTTCTAAGCATCTTAATCCCTCAGCCAGCTTGTCACGGTTAACAAAGATCCTGACCATGAAACTCTGAGCTCCAGTTTGGGAGCATGCATGTATGGAGGTATCTGTGACTTTGAGTCTGTCGACTGCACATATGTGTTCATACTATAGTGGATGTACAGTATATGACACTTCACAGAGGCTTTAATAAATATCAGGGGGGATTTGCTGGTGTAAAATTAGACATTTGAGTCCTGCATGGAACTGGAGTGGCTTTGTGGTCTCCTGTGCACACACGCACACACACAGACACAGACACACAGACACAGACACACACAGACACACACACTATCACAAATTACTGCAGATTTACTGTTTATATGGATGTATTACTGAACAGGTCTACCAGGCACAGGCCCGGGGGCCCTGAGTGTCAGGGCCCCCCGGCCTTCACCTGAAAAATGCAACTCAAAGACACACGCTACGGCCAGGACAAGTCAACCACAAAAAAATAAAAATAAATAAAAAACAACTGCAAAGAGAAACAAAACAACTACAAGAGAGGCGGCAAAACGACAGCGAAGAGACACAAAACAACTACAAAGAGATGCTAAATAACTACAAGGAGATGCAAAACAGCTACAAAGAGATGCTAAATAACTACAAGGAGATGCAAAACAGCTACAAAAAGATGCTAAATGACAATAAAGAGACACAAAACAACTGCAAAGAGAAACAAAAAGATGCTAAATGACAACAAAGAGACACTAAACAACTACAAAGAGATGCTAAATGACAACAAAGAGACACAAAACAAGGAGATGCAAAACAACTACAAAGAGATGCTAAACAACTACAAGGAGACGTAAAACTACAAGAGAGTCAAAATGACAACAAAGAGACACTAAACAACTACAAAAATACGCTAAATGACAGAGGCACAAAACAACTACAAAGAGACACAAAATCACAGAGAGACATGTAATGAGCACCAAGAGACACAAAAACAACAACAAAGAGATGCTAAACCACCACAAAGTCTGTGTGTCCTGCTCTGATGTAGGAGATGTGTCTCATAATCCACCCACGACTGTATATTAGGCTTGAGTGTGAACATGATCCAACAAATAAATCAAAAAATGATTAGGAGAACCATAACACGCCAAAACATGTTTCAAATAAAGAGTGATACAGAGGAAGAAGGCAAAAGATTGAGACTACAACAGGAAGACAAACAGAGAGAAGGAAGCAGCTGGAGAGACTCAGCTATCATCATAATCATGAGCACTCCTGTACCTGCGATCACACTGGGGAGGGTGATGGGAGAGATGAGATACAAAGATGACAGAGAACAAAGAGCATGCACAATAACATGCACACAACTCTATACTTGTAGCATATACACAAACACAAGGAAAAGTTCTGCAGATTTATTGGGTGAAAAAGTGAGATCTTACAGACTGACGGAAAAGAGAATAAGAAAGGTTAAAAATTAAAAATGGATGCACACATTGCACGCAGCTGTGCAATGAGCCAGGGTGTAGCCTATGTGTGTGTGTGCGTAAACTTGCTTTTGTAGAGGTAAGCAGACACAAGCTGTCATAAAATTCCTTCTCACACTGGCTGTCCCACTGTGTCTCTCCCACCAGGTTGCCTCCACATAAAAGAAAACCACGCGTCCCTTTAACACTGATGCAGACACCAAAGACTTGCATTTATTGGTATGCCACACCACACGCACGCACACACTCACCGGCCCCGCCCTTGATGCTTCCCTGGGGGCCCGACATGGAGAAGACAGAGAGGCAGTCGTCATCCTGGGAGCAGCCGGCCTGGATGGCACGGACGTAGCTGTGGCTGCGAGTGCGGAACACACCTGGAAGGTCCAGAGCCTCGACGGCTTGAGACTCCACCTCCCCGAACATGGTCTCACACACCGCCTCGAACTGGCGGTTCAGTGTGTCTCCCAGCTGAAGGTCAAGATACTTAAATTTAATACACTATAAATATACACAAATGCATAATTCACACAAATAAACCAGTTTGTTACCTGCGAGCTGGTCAGAGAGCGGGTGTAACTACGAGCACGGGTGTGGGTTTTGGGTGTAGTTCGGCTGTTGGGGTAGGAGTCTGTACACTGCTTACATGAGTACCTATAATAAAGAATACACAGCAGTAACAATTACAGTGTATGATGTCATATAAAGCAATCCTACACTTACTTGCTATTATATTCTGACTGTAAAATCTTCAGTTGTGCTATTTCTGTCCAAAACTCACTGCAGCAGCAGCAGCAGCAGCAGCACACATTTAGTTATCAAATAAAATGTCACTGAGTCACGCTCTATGACTATGCCAGCTGGAGTCATTTTGAGTGTTGTGATGCTGCCATGTCACATGGGAACTACTGCAATGCATTGCATTATGACTGTCACTTGTTTATCTTATTTGAAATCATTCTGAGCATTTGAGTAAATGTGTTTGTTCATGGTGGTTATTCAAAAGTGCAGTTGAATGTGTCCAAGTTTTTAAGAAGCTTATGTGACGTTATTCACAACTGTATATACTATCAGGACGTCGATACTTTTTAAATCTATTTTTTAATAAGGGTGTTTGAACTTTGCTGGTGGGATAAAAAGATTGGATTGTTAATGTTTGAGCTGTACATATCGACCCAATCCTTATCTCGAGATACTGTGGTTTGCAGACCATTTGAATTTAACTCAAATCTGTCACAGAATATCTTAAAGGGGTTTTCAAACGTCTGGGAAAATAACCCCAGTGACATCATCAGGGTTATTGTCCCAGCTTAAAGGTGTCACACTTTTAACGCGTGGTCTGCATTACAAACTATTAGTGTGGAGTAGAGCCCTGCGCGGGACTGTTTTCTTCATCCCGCTCCCTCTGAATTTCTGACCATTACCGCCCGCAACCGCAACGTGTGTGTTACACTCCCGCCCACACCCGCAATGTGTATGTCCACTCCCATCCGCTCCCGCAAAACTCTGAGAATTTATGCCCGCACAATAATAGAGATGCATTGATTTTGTGTCTTCTCCCATCCCGCAGGAGAAAACACATCATTTTATAGGCTATTAATAAAGAGATTCATGGGGTTGTTTGTTTCGTTTCCCTGGCCTTTTGAGGCACTGGTCAGGAATAGCGCTCCTGTTTCGTTGTTTTCATTTAGTTTTTAATGAAATAAAGGCTGTTTCA
>NC_065527.1:10476431-10576843 GCF_006386435.1 Epinephelus moara
CACCACGCAACTTTGTAGGCATATGACCACACATAATCTGAGAGGACCCCTCCATTATTGACCCCATCAAACAAAATGGGGGCGCTAGAGAGCTAATTTCTTATCTAGGCCTAACCGCCATATGGATTTTTACTAAACTTGGTAGATATGTAGAACAGGACGCCTCAAGGTGACTGGAGAAATTTAAGTCTAATTGGCAACTGGGTGGCACTATAACAACAGAGAAATGCTTAAAAATGGCTAAAATGCGACCGATCGCTGTGGCTCCCCCTGTGGACCAATGTTGTTGTTTTTCTAATTTTGGTATGACATGGTATGGTATGCTGTACATAATCACGGAAACTGTCAGTGTGTCATTCTGTCAGTCAGTCATTCATTCTGTCTGTCCCACGTTTTTCTACTCACTGACATGGTCAATCTATGTGAAACTGCACATAGGCATTGAGGACTGGCTTAGGTAGAAGGTGACAAAGCTACCAATGGGTATGGACTAGTCCTCAGTAATTACAAAACACATGTATTTTAGGTAAAATTCTCAAAGTGAAACCTATCCACGCTCCCCTCAAAGCCAGACTTCATTAACAAAAACATTAATTTTACCTCGCTGAACACGAGAGCTGCTGGTCTACCACTGCCTCAATTATTTAGTTAGTTTGTGTTGTTGTGTAACTTTGCTGAATCCAAACTAACCCTTTAAAACACCAAAGTCACACAATAACACAAACAAACTAACTGACTGAGGCAGTGGTAGACCAGCAGCTCTCATGTTCAGCGAGGTAAAATTACTGTTTTTGTCAGTGGAGTCTGGCGCTGAAGAGAAGAGAGCATGGATAAGTTTCACTTTCAGTTTAGTTGGGAAGTACTGAGCATACGACTGAATATATGAGACTTGCATTATATTGCACGAGTTGTGTGAGAGTTTGTAAATGGATGTTTTGCTGTTGTTAAACATGGTCCCCTATAACTTTCATTAATCAAAAATTTTCTCTGGTTCTGGATTCTTCATTTACTCTGGAGGCATGTTAGAAAAACAAAGCTTTCTTCACAAATTCAACATAAACCGGGATGAGTAATTAGTACACAAATGATAATATGGGGGGTGAAGTATTCCTTTAAAGGGATGTATTTCAGAATTTCTAAAGCTCAACAATAGATAAGCATTGTACAGAATTTCCAAGCTTTGAAAGGAGCAAACAGGTGTTCTACAGAAACATTAAATGGGCTTGATCACAACATAACAAAGGCTGACCTTTGATCCATGCTGATTGATCGTCTGAAGGCATCCCTCTGGGCGATGAGGGTGGACTTGGGTGAGGCTTTTGGGCTGGTGTCAGAGTCGGCACTGTCGTCGTCGCCCATGGCCTTGATGTAGCTGCCGCTCCGCATGCGACGGCATGGAATCTCCCCTCCGCTGTCTGTTGCACCACCACTGCCATATCCACCACCCCAGTCTTCTGAAGGGACCTAAGGTGCAATCACATTCACACGAGTGTTCCCATAGTCATAGGTAAGTATACAAAGGTCAGAGGAGGATTAATCAATTGCATTATATAGTGAGTGCAACCATGTACAGACATGGTCAAACGGTTTTAGTAAGAGTTTCTGTAAATGGGTTAAACACTGTTAAAATGAGTTCAAGTTCAGTATGCATTCTTCTTCTACACCACTGTTAAGGGAAAAGCAGTTGATCACAGTGTGAATTAATTAGTGTTGAGATATTGAAGACGTTTTCACTGCACTGTTGGCAGCTTCCTCCCAATATCTGCTATTAAAGTCAAAGGACTTCTCAACAGGAAATATATTTCATGACTGAAAAATATTTCACACCTCGAACAGAAGGAGAGTGATGAATCAGACGTACAGTCATCGACCACGGGCACCCAGCGTAAAGCCAACACACCCGCACGGATAACTCAAGCATGCTCATGCACACCGATGAGAGCACACACACTCATGCACGTACATGGGAGATGATGTTTAAGAAATGGAGAAAGGGACAAAGGGACTTACAGAGAGAGAGAAACTCTGACAGCTGGAGAAACACTGACACAGAGAAGGAGAAACAGCGTAAGCTAGAAGCCGTCAGACAGAGAGCGAATAAAGCGATGAACAAAAAGGCAGGAACACGAGCAGAGTGGACAGACAGACAAAATGTAAGCAGACAGACAGGAAAAGGGGCAGAAAGAGAGATGGACACAGATGCACAGGGTGGCAAAATGAGAAGCAGAGACTTAAGCCGACAGAGCAGGAAGATAGATGGGGAGATGAATGAGAGTCAGATGAGGAAACAAAATGAAAAACACACACACAGGAACACGGTCAAGACAAGAAACTGAGGAGGTAGACAACACATAGAGAATTGATACGAGCGATGATGTGAAACACAAAAATGTACATAGACAGGTTCCCACTGTGGCCATCATGGAAAATATATTACATACATTATTAAGTCAGGATGCTGAAACACACCCCTAAAATTCAATGATATTCTAAAACATTCCAGGATTTGTGGCGAACCTGACTGATGAAAAACAGAGAGCAAGGCTGCTCTATAGAGAGACAATGAAACACATCACAGTTCCTGTCTTTAAAGCTGCATTAATTGATTTTTTGGCCATTTGAGCTCACCATAAAAAGCTGCAAATGGAGAAGCAATTACCTTTTTACATTTCCAGCTGAGAAAGAATTAACATCAGCAACGTTTTGGAGCTGTGCTTCTGGCCACCTGATGAACATAAGTCCAATATTCACTTTCTTTTTCCTTTTGTCTGACCAGCCAGCAAAACAGGTAGATTGTTCCTTTGGTTTATTTGCTTAATTGACACTTGGCTGACCCAATTACAACTTTAAACCCGTCCCCCTTGCCTTTATTTAAAGAAAAGTGCCAAAATGGATAAGACAAAACGCAAGAAAGGCACAGAGAAGTTACGGTCCAAGAAAATAATTTTAACCCGGCCTTTTCAGACCATTTTAACAACTTGCTGGCTGGTCAGAGTAATCTCAGTCAGTGGCTCCTCTGGTAACAGCACAGCGTCACTCCCTCTCCTTTTTTCCCGTGCACATGCAGGCTGGAAAGAGTTACTTTGATTATGGTCATTTTATCATCAGCCTGTCAAAATGTAAGCCTAGATGAAGCTCGACAAAAAAAGTGTGAATGTGACACTGCCTGCCAAAATAAATGCAGCGGTAACATAGACTATAGAATAATGGTTGCAGCCACCGTGATGTCACCCACAAATTTGTGGGCTGCCATTTTGAAGCCTTGAGTCTGGCATTTTAGCTGCAGCCATCTTGTTTTTAGAGCCAGAAGTGAACATATTTGGAGTTATACAAAAATTCAACCCCATAAAATTGTCATGAATGTGGGGAATTATACTGTTTTGGAGCCAGCCTCTAGTGGCCATTCGATGAACTGCAGTTTCTGACACATTGGCTTCATTTTCCAGCATCAGAGGTTGGTTGAGCAGGCTGTTGATCTTGAGCATACAGGTCCATGGGAAAAAAAATCTTTCAGAGTCATCCAAAACGGGCTTTTTATCTCGCTAGACATTCTACATTCTAAACCAGCTGGTTGCTAACATTTATTTGTGTGTGGACAGCCTGATGTCACTCCCAGCTCCTAAAATTCTGATGCCTGATCGGTGGCCATCGGCTTCAAACACCAATGTACAGAGGTACTCTTCGCAGTGGTGTGAAATGCATTGGGCAGTGGCAGTTTTTAGTAGTAGTATAAATAGAGAAAGTCTGTATAGCATGGGTGGGCGAGGAGGCGGATGGGTCCAACTCTGGTCTTTCAGCTGGGAGAACGCTGTTCATGTCCCGTGTGAAACCAAAGTCAGTCGAGGTATTTTAATAACAACGTAGCATGCTATGCTGGTGACGTGTGTCGTATGATGTTACATTACTTTAGAAACAATCATAGTTATTTTAAGCCAAACCATAATGTTTTCTTCTAGACCTAACCACATACTCTTGTTTTGCGTTGTAATTTTATTTTGAAAAGAGGCTGTATGCATTTAATGAGCATAACCTGTACATTTCCTGTGTTTTTTTTTAAAGACACAGTGCATATAACAGGTGTAAACTGACACAGTCCCTGGGCGTTATAAACTGACGCAGGATCATCATAATTTGACGTGCAGGGCCACTTACCAAGTGTCTGTATTTGATGACCTGAATGGTTTGGAGCATACGGACAGTTTATCTGAGAAATGGCTTTGATGTAATCAGAACTTGTAGGTAAGAAAACCAAAGCTAAAGCTAAAAGAGGCTAACAGGCTCTGCAGCACTGACAGGAACTGCAGGGTTGGGTGATAATTTTCTGTGGCTTTGTCTGATGCCTTTCACATTACACATATTTCATTCATTGTTAATATAAACTGTTAATATGAACTGACAAGTGAAGATTTAATTAGCACCATAGCAGATGAGAATACCGATTAACCTTGCGCAGAGAATTCTATTATTCTGGAGGACCACTCAGTTGGAGATGTAAATATGTGTCTAACATGTGACCCCACTTCTTTTCCACTATGGTGAAAGCTTTACACCGTCTAACATGAAGTACTGTGACAGCAGCTGCTTGTGCATAAAGCCCTCGATCTCTCGGTTTTTGCAAATGCTGTGAGGTGTGTAGTCTAGCACGAGCATGTGACCAAATAAAAACACCTACACACGTTGACACACACACACACACACAGTCAAGGCCCCCAGGGTTTGGCATCCAGCTGAGTGTGTGTTTTTAAGGTCATCACTTAAAAGATGATTCAGCCTAATCTCCTGATCCCCCTGGCCTTCTACTATCTCTCTCATTTTCTCCTCCTGCTCTTTCTCTGCTCCTCTCGCGTTGCCCCCTGGCTACCATCACCTCCTTTATCTCTTTTCTATCCCTGAGCTTGCTCTGCTATCTCTGCATCCCTCCACCTTGCTCTTTCCCCCCCGTCTATCTTTGTCTCTCTCTTCCTCGCTGTTTCTGTCTTCATTTCACTATCACTCCATATTCTGGTTTCTATCATTCCTTATCTATCAGACACAGGCCGACGGGAAGGGAGAGGCTGAGGGAACGGAGAGCGCTGGGTTCTGACTCTACACGTCGAGTTGGCATTGACACCATGGGTGAAAGCTTTGCACATGTCCCTTTGACCCTGACCACAGTTATTCAGACTTGTGAAGGTTCACTTTTTTTTTGTTATTTTCACTTCAAGCTGCTTCACGTTTTTTCTCGTTGTGTGACAAAAGGAAGGCGAGAGAGATGACCCAGTGTGGACGAGTACGTACATGTTATTGTTACAAAACACCAGTTGGTAGATTGGAAGTACGAATATTTTGTCTCTCTCTGATTTAAAGGCAGGGGTGGATCTAGAGAAGTATTCATGAGGTGGCATAACTATATATGCTGATTTAATTGCAAACATCACTGTTAGGTGCAGCAGCCTGGTCTCCCTCTGCCTGCTTCACACCTGAGTGCAATGTGAACTCAGGTAGAGAGAGGAGGGGACAAGAGGGACAGGAAGTGGCACATGGCACAGCACATGGCACACAAACAGCAGATCAGGTAGGGAGGAATCTTTTTCTTCCTCCCTTGTTTTTCCTCTCTCCAAGCAGGTTCTTTTCCCCCATGCTCTTTTAGGTGCTGGGGTTTTGCTGTTTTAGTTTGGGCTGGAGAGTGGCAGTAGTTACGTTATTCGTCTCTTTTGTTTTCTTTAGGTTTAATTCATGTTTTAGGTAGTTTAGATGGAGACGCTGGGAGCAACAACCCACTGCGTGGTTGGCCCAGCGTCTTCCCTCCGTTTGTTCCTTTTGGCTGGGGTCTCCAGTCCCTTTTGTTTCTCTTAGTTTGTTTGTGCCTTTGTTTAATGGTTTGGGGGTTACACAATAAAGCTGGTGGGTAAACTGTTACCTTTGGTGTGGCGTCCTCTTTTTATATGTTGCAGCCTCCCGCCTCGATTTTGTTTCTGTTTGTATGGAGGCCGTAACAAACACATGTATCAATACTGGCTTGGAAGAAGCCTCCAAATATATTTTAACTAAAAAAAAATGACATTATTGTGACACATGAGTAAACTAGTGAATAAAAATACCAAAGCCAAGAAGCCATCAGCAGTCATTGTGTGTGATTGGAGGAGAAAACTGAGCTGCTGCCCACTGCAGGCACAGCTAGCGGCAGCTCGGTAAAACCTGCAGGCAACATCTCTTGCCTCACTTGCATTCAGATATTGGAGTTTGCTCTTGTAAATTTCCAACATACATATACTGTATATATTTTACATTAGATCCGCCCCTGCTTAAAGGAGCACTCTGGCATATTTGAATGAATTTTAAATGTACTGTATTTGCACTGCATGCTTCCTGTTTCTCTTCAGAAGAATCACTTTGTTTTCCAAGTTCTCTACTTTGAGATTTTAAGACTATTTCAGTCAGACAGCTCATGTTTTAAATGTTTATTTCAACAGTAGATGATAGAGTTTGGCCTCTAGACTCCGGCCTCATCGCTCCCCGCAGGTATGTTTACATGAGATACTGGAGTGTGACGATTAAATATATCCCCACCCTTAGCCGGAGCCTGCAGGTGGATGCTGGGTTGGAGGTGGGGCTGAGAGAGCAAGCAGCAGTACTGATGCAGGGCAGCAGCAGCATTGACAAGGCAAAGGGAGAGCTGGGAAGAGTTTGCAGCTTCAATAGATCACCGATTGGGAGGGTGTGTTTTGGAGAGCGACGTATGACGTGTGTGTATGAAGCAGTGCAGCTCACAGGTGTCGCTCCGTTGTATCCATGACTTTGTGATCACTTTTTTTTGCCATGGAAACAAACTAATTTGGGCTCATCAGACCAACAAACTTTGTGATACTGTTGAATATGAGGATATTTCTCTTTAATCTCTCATGTCCTTGTCGAGTCGAGGTCATCAAGATCTTTTCAAAACCTTTAGTTTCAAAACCTGACATGTTATTGATACATATTGACGCAGTGAACAGGCAGAAAAGGAGCAACATTCCCATTCATTAGGAGTCGTGTGTCTTGCCACCTGATGAATGGAAGTCCAATATTGACTCTCCTTTTAGCTCTGTGCTTTTGTTGCCTTTAACACCTGAGGGAAATATGTGGCTATTTAACCAGTAAATGCTCCTCTGTGATCAACAGCTCGCCGCTAACTGTGGAGGGCAGGTCGCCCACAGCTGGTTTTTAGAAGTTTTTTTTTTTAACACTAAAGTTGCAGGTTATAAAACAAAATGCTGCCAGAGATGGGTGACCGCTTTCATTTACAAGTAGACATGTAATCCATTTTTAGTATAAAAATATCAATAGTCCTTTAAAGTCAGTTACTGAATGCATGATGTCTCTGCCTCCACTTATCTGGCAGCGAAGGTTGTCTTCCACAGAACAAGGCTTCACTGTGGAGCTGTTGCTTCAGTATGGCACCTGTGCCGCTGTTTGTCCTGAGGTCGAGTACTAGCAGAGTCGACCTGAACAGCTCTAAATCTGCAGCTCCGGGAAGCTATCTGCTCTGAAGCCATGGATCAATCTGGCTGACTTCAGCACATCTAAGCGCACACACAAAATTCACTCCTCACATCGGCCCCCTCCCTTCTCCCAAAACTGCAAGTGACGCCTGAAGATATGAGAAAAGCTGCAGTGGTGAAGCTCATTTTGTGTCCTAAGGTGTGAATGTGAAGGTAGCCGAAGGCACAGACGCAAATTGTTTGGGGTTTGTCCTTTGAAAACACTAACACACACACAGCCGTGCTCTCTCGGTCTCTTCTATCAGCAGACCTCAGCTGTGTCTAAAGGATGAGAGTTGGAAAAACACCAGGGACCCCTGTGGCTACCTGCTGTTTCCGTAGAAACACAGCCTGCATGGCAGCTCTACCTCAGCACAGCTGGAGGTTTGTGCGTGTGTGTGTTTGTGTGTGTGTTTGTGAGCTCTTTCAGCTGACTTTGTAGGTGCACTGTAACAGCCATTAGCTTCTCATTTTGGGGAATTCATGTATAGAAAATGAGAGAGAGGGCAAAGGGAAAACTGCACGGATTCAGTGATTGATCGTGATGACTGGATCTGGGAGATGGATTGTTGGGAGAGACATTAAATCTCTCAGCGTGGGAGACAATCACTGCTCTGTGACAGTCTCTCAGGTTGACGTCAAACCCTTTCAACCCTGTACTGAACCCCAGTTTTTTGGCACTACCGTCATGCTTTTAGTCATGCAAACAGGAAGTGTTATGTCGTTAACGACACATGGGCCCCATTTTAGCCTATATTTCTTTACATTTAGGGGACTCTGCACCACGGCGTTGTCCTGCATTAGCTGATAGGCTTCAAACAATATAATGGAATCATTTTGAAACAGAGGAATGAGTCCAAATTTGGCGATTAATAGGGATGATGTACTTACAAGAGCACTGTCTTAACATGATTTTGAAGTGATTTATAGATAGTCAACCTGCATGAGACAGGTAATGAGCAGCAATAAAATCACCCACATACTATATTTCCTACACAAAAACACACACAGAATCATTGGTTGACATGCAAGCATACACACACCTGCAGGTAGTGAAAGGTCCTCTCCTTCAGCTTACTCTCCATGGGCACAAGAGCCTTCTCGTAGCCTCCTCCCCTGGTGGAAGGGTACACCTCCCTGGCCTGACTCACTGTCATGGCTGACCAGGTGCTCCTTTTCAGGGAGTGGCCGTGGTGCCCGTGGTGTCCCCCTCCTTCACTACCGGCCAGAGCCATTGTGGTACAGGCCATGCACTCCCCAGGTCCTGGCCCCCCACCACCACCACCACCACCACGCTCCTTGGGCCTCTTCATGGTGAGCTCCTGGATGGCTGCGTCCAGACTCTCATGTCCGCTGGGATACCCCCGTCTACCCCCGCTGACTAGGAAGCTGCTGTCGCTGTCCAGGTTGTCGTCAGAGCTCCACCAGCCTGCTGTCCTGCTGCGGTGGCGCCTGCCCGACTCGTGCCGCGAGTCTCCACTCTTGCTACGCTCTCGAGATTTGGACCTCCTGGTAGAACGGGGCTGGTGACCTGTATAGTGGCCTCCTCCATCCTCCCCTCCGCTCCTGTGGCCTCCTCCTCTCTCGCCACGGTAGTCCCCGCCTCCTCTTGTGCCGTTGTACTCCCGTTTGGTTGGTGCCTCTAGGGAATGGGACTTGGCAAAGAGGCGCTGCACCGAGTTGACCAGGTGGCGGATACGTGAGGGGCTCTCACTGCGCGGCTCAGCACCCCCACTAGCGGTGCGCTGGTACTGCAGCGTGTGGAAGCCATCAGGATGAAAGGGCACCTGCTTCTCAAACTGGTCCATCAGGTTCGGGGGAATGCGGTGCATCTTCCCTCCGTGGCCTGACGACAGGCACTCTTCACAAGAGTCAAACGACTGGAGAGGTGGGTGCTGGCTCGGGTGGGAGCGGGGAAAGGTTCCCCCTCCAGAGTGACTATGGGAGTGGGAGTGGGAATGGTGCCTCTCCAGCGCCAGGGCCTCAGCCGGACCCCCTGGAGGGTAATAGTGGCCATCGCTGTGACCCTGGTAGTAGTCTCTGCCCGGGCCGTCACAGTCATCAGGTGAGCAGTGGCAGGGGCCTCCTCCGCCACCACCGGAGGAATGCTGGGACATGCTACGGCTGACATGGTACCCTTTCACAGGCGCCGGGGCGTGGTGGGCCGTCCGGGCCGAAAGGGGGCGCTGTGGGCGTGACAGGGCTGCACCGGTCTCACCTGGAGGCATAAAAAAGAGCAACAGTTGAGATTGTGTATCTGGGGAGATGGGAGTGAACGCAGCGTGTTTATGCATAAAAATTGGGGAATCTTATCAAATAATTGAATCAAGTGTTCAGTCTTGCAGTCAGTAATATTTAACTGTCTCATTACACAGACTAACTGAGAGATGATGAGGTGCTGCTGATCACTGCACTTGTGTTACCTCAGTAGCTGCTGAGATTTCAAGATCAAGACCGGGCAAAATAATGTATCAGGATACACTGATGGCTATAACATGAGAAAGCAGTGGTATATTCCATAAACAATATGATTCTGAGTGCTTACAGGCATGAATAACATATTTGATTTTTGCCCTGTATATGTTTGCGTGAGACAGAAAGGTGGGAGGTGCAGTGGAGTGTAATTTATTGTACGACTTTTCAAATGAATCACAACAAAAAAGAAATGGACTTTGTAGATTGATGTCCAGATTGTTTTCTCTCTTCTATCAAGTGGCCTTTTAAATTGAAAGTGACAACAATGTGTTTTTTTTCTCCTTATTCTGATTAACATTTTTATTGATGCTGCACTTCATTCTTTTTTACCCAAGCAAAGACAAACAGTGCAATAGTGAGCATTCATCCCGCAGGCTGCAATAAGGGGGCCACAGACAGCTCTCTTCTCCTCATTCATCTCAACGGCTGCTGGGCTGATAAATCAAGAATATTAGCCTTTCTTTCTTTCTTTCTTTCTCACAGTGCCTCTTCAGTTTCTGCTTCGCTCTCCCATTTAGCACCTCCTGCTCCTCTCTCCTGTTTATCGTTATATTCATCAGCTCAGGCGCTCCTTGTTGTCTGTCTCTTTTTCCTCCATCCATGCCCGTGGGGAGTCCCGGAGCTTTCGCATGATTTACAGCTGAGGAAAAGTGTGCGTTTATCGATCACCTGCATCCTAATGCAGGGGAGATAGAGAGCGTCGGCAAGTGTCCAAGCAAATTCACAGACCTCCGCGTTATCAATTACAGGGTGAATTCAGTGTTTGAGTAGCAGCCGAACATTAACATGATTCACAATATCCAGGTGAACAGGCAGAAACTAACCCTGCTGTATTCCAGTGCAGGAGAGGATGGGATCTTCTCCACGAAACAAATGAAATCAATACACCTTGCCAAGCTGCAGCAACAACGTTGCACAGTGTAAACCTTATCACCCACACACTCTGGTTGCTGTAAGCAAAAGTAAACAGAATGGAAACAGCCAATCTTTGTATTACCTTTCTTTTCAGCACATGGATAAACACTGAGATTACACTCCAAATGCGGTAATCATGTATTTTATTGGACTGGCATTAATTGCTGCTGCTGTAATCTCATCCTCTATTAACCACATTCTCCACTAACTATATAATGAATCAAGGGCATGCAGCCTCTTTATAATGCACACGAGCATTTCCTGTCATTTCTAGATTTGATTAAATTGAGATGAAATGAGTCGATGAAAGCCTGGAATCGAGCCGCTCGGCTGGATGGGAGTCACCGCGCTCCTGCAAGTCTATCTGTGCTCGTGTTTGCCGGCTCTCTTACAGAGATGAGAGATAGGGGACAGATGCTGGGGTAATCATTAAATAGAGCTTGGCCTGTTTGCCTTGATTGGCTGAATGAGAGCTGCCACCCAGGAAGCACATCCATATCCAGCCGTGTCATTGGGGTAGCCGTGACGACCGGGCCTCGCCAAGTCAGCGTCCCACCGTGGACAGATTTCTGACAGCTGTGGTACCTGGGTGGATGGGGCCGCATCTTGTTCGCTTTAACAAGGCTAGGACCAGTAGTGCCCAAAAGGGGGAGGGGGGGGCTAACATTACTGACTTTAAGTGGATGTGGGGTGCTCAATTTTTAAGCTAAGGCAACGGTAGTGGCATCATGGGAAACTAGACAACCTAAGGCATTGATTGGTTCCAACCATGTGGGCATTGCTTGATGGAAAAGAGGTTAAAAAACACTGCTAAAATTGGCATTTTCAAAGGGGGTCACTTAAACTTTCACCTCAAGATATCTGAATGAAAATGGGGTCTATGGGTACCCACAAGTCCCACCTCACAATCAATGAACCTCCCCTAGCAGCACCAAATGTCCGTCAACCGTTGTCATGGGAAAAGCCCACCCAGTCAACTGACGTTTTGAAACAGTTTCCATCAGTATGTCAAAAAATTTACTTTTATAAAACTAAAATAATATGCACAATAACTGCTGTTCATTATAGTTATATTTCCTTGCACAGAAAGTGCAAAGTTCTTAGAGATAAAAACAAAAATAAAGATACACGTATGTATCTCAACTCATTTGGCGAGGTGGATATCTTTTGCAGTGTGTCATGCCTGCATGTGTGTGTCCCCGTTTATGAATAGACAGCAAAGTGAGCAGCGCCGCTCTGCCTGGAGGCGTAAATTAAACCATGTTCTGTTTATTATGAAGTCTTTGGCTTTGGAGCAGGCTGCCGGCTAGGAACTGTCAGTCACGGTGACACGCACGCACGGGCCCGCATGTGTGGTTGAGCTTGCAACACATTAAAAAAAACAAAAAAAAAAGACATCCATCTGCAGACAGACAAGTGAAAAGATAGAGAGGTATAAAAGACGCAGCAGAACGTCGGCTGTCTCTTTCCTTTATTTCCTTCCCTCTATCCATCTCTCCACATGTCTCTCTCTCCTCTCAGTCTCTCCTCCTGACCTACTTCTATCCATCCTCCAGTCATGTCTCTCCCTCCCTACGCTCTCCTCCTTTCTTTGTTTTTTCTTTTTTTTTTTTTTGTCTTAACCTGTCAGTCCTTCTGGCTCTGTGCCTGTCAGCACTTCTCAGTGTTGAGTTAATTACAAAGTTTGTTTCCATTCTTCATCTCTTGGCCTCCACTGATCTTTCTGTCATCCACCCGTGTTCTCTCTTCTTCATTTCTTTTTTTGTTGGGTAATTGGAGTACTACAGTATTTTGTACACACACTTTATACACCAAACAATAGTTGCTTCCTGTGTTCTTGTGTGTTTTCAGGGATCTTTTCAAATCTGAACATACTGCTTCTATTTGATTCGACCCTACCTACATCTTCTTGTTTTCTCTCTGCGCTTCCACTCCTTTTTGGTAAACTCCCGCCCTCCTCTCTGTGTAGGCAGAACTATATTCTGTATCTGCTCAGTAGGGAGTTGGAGCTGTACAACATGCTGTCATTGTTTAACACCGCTTGGCATCAACGTGATTGTTACAGAGGCTTCAGTCTGGAGCTGCTTCATTTTAAATATTCATGCGATCATGCCAGCTGCTCTGACCCACTTTGCTCACAGCTGAGTCTGCCCGCTCTCTGCCATCGCTTTGAGTTGTGGGTCAAAGTGTGTTTCATGTCAGCGAGATAATGTAAATTCAACAGCAGAAATACCGGAAATGATACATGCATTTTGGTATGTTTTTTCTCACTTAAAGCAAATATGCTTGTCAGGAGGCAGGACGAGTGAACATGAACACCTCAATATGACTGAATGTGACCAGTCAGTAGATTGCAATACAGTGATGGTGGAGCATGAATGAACCAGCTGACGATAAAAGGTGCCACCTCCACAGAATGTATTTAATGGTAAATATTTCATTAATTAATATACATTCTCAGCGGCTGGGATGAGAATCAGCACCTCCAAGTCTGAGGCCATGGTCCTCAGCTGGAAAAGGGTGGATTGTCCACTCCAGGTCGGGGGGGAGGTCCTTCCTCAGGTGGAGGAGTTTAAGTATCTCGGGATCTTGTTCACGAGTGAGGGTAGGATGGAGCGGGAGATTGACAGGCGGATTGGGGCGGCGTCAGCAGTGATGCAGGCGCTTAACCAGTCCGTTGTGGTGAAAAGGGAGCTTAGCCAGAAAGCGAAGCTCTCGATTTACTGGTCAATCTACGTGCCAACCCTCACCTATGGTCACGAGCTCTGGGTAGTGACCGAAAGAACGAGATTGCGAGTACAAGCGGACGAAATGAGTTTCCTCCGCAGAGTGGCTGGGCTCAGCCTTAGGGATAGGGTGAGGAGCTCGGACATCTGGGAAGGACTCGGAGTAGAGCCGCTGCTCCTCCACATCGAGAGGAGCCAGTTGAGGTGGTTCGGGCATCTGGTAAGGATGCCTTCCGGACGCCTCCCTTGGGAGGTGTTTCGGGCATGTCCAACCAGGAGGAGACCTCGGGGCCGCCCCAGGACACGCTGGAGGGATTACATCGCCCGGCTGGCCTGAGAACGCCTTGGGGTTCCCACGGAAGAGCTGATGGAAGTGGCTGGGGAGAGGACTGTCTGGGCTTCTTTGCTGAGGCTGCTGCCCCTGCGACCCGGACCCGGATAAGTGGAGGACAACGAGTACGAGTACAAGTAATATACAGTATTTTATGTCACAGCTATTTGAGGAAGCAAAAATAGCTTTTAAAGGGTCGGTTCACCCAAAATCAAAAGTTCATATTTTTCCTCTTACCTGTAGTGCTATTTATCAGTCTAGATTGTCTTGAGGTTAGTTGCTGAGTGTTGGAGATATCAGCCATAGAGATGTCTGCCTTCACTCCAATATAATGGGTCTAGATGGCACTCGGCTTGTGGTGCTCAAAGCACAAAAACATTCAAAAATCTCAACAGCGATGTCTCTCTGTCCCAGAACTGCCAACCATATCACTGCACAGAAGGAAGCATGCATCTTCTGCTAGTTCACCTAGCGCCACTGAGCTAGCTAACGTTACAACTCACCTGAAGAGGACGCCATGAATGTTTACATCTTGCGATTTCACAAGCATGAGCCTCTCTTCCATGAGTAGATGCACACTTCCTTCTGCACTGTGATACGGTTGGGGGGGTGTAGTTCAGTAGAGAAAGAAAATAGTTCACCACACATGCCAACCGTATTATCATGCAGAAGGACGCATGCATTTACTGCTAGCTCTCCTAGCACCAATGAGCTAGCTTATGCTACAGCTGAACTGACGAGGACGCCATTAATGTTTCTTGTCACACTGTCATGAGCACAAGCCTCACATCCATGAGTAGATGCACACTTCCTTCTCTCCACTGTGACACAGTTGGGGGGAGTCGTTTGGCAAAAAGGAAATAGTTCCTACATGAAACTGCTCACAACAAGGTCTGTGGATTATCTTGAGTAACCTGGTCATGACTTCTGGAAAGAGACAACTCTCAGAAAGAAAGTGTTTTTAACCTAACTGTTAACTGTTCCTTCAGTATATACTGTATATATGTAAACTGCCATGATTACTTTAAATAGGTTTTCATTTTGCTACCAGAATGTGAGACAATGAGAGACAATCATTTGGACAAGGCAGCCACTGTCTGGGCTTTTATTGAAATGGGATGACGCTGCGCGGCAGTGGGTATTGTGTGCCTGAAAACTGGCTTTGTTTGACTGCAGATACAATGAACGAAGCCACAGCGTGGTCAGGGCCAGATATGTGGACTCATTTGAGAATACGAGAAGTGGAACTGCACAGAACCCTTATAGAATTGCAGTCAAACAATGGGAAAGTTTTCATTAGTCTGGTATCTGTCCATATGTGCCAGTACAGTAGACTTCAAGGATGCTATTAACCACTGGAGCTGTGCATACCCGTAATAGAGAGTGCGACAGACAATAGTGAAACATATAAAAATGGGAATGGAAATAATAGAGGATTGGCTCAGCTGTGTGTTGGCCTGCACTTCCTTCTTCGCCAGCCAGAGAGACATGCATGCTGGGAAACTGGCAGAAGGACTGATTTGCTCTTCTCAGCTTTCAGCCATGAATGATCTATTTTAATTTTTCCACTGCCTTCTCTCATACACAAACACACAACACGCCACACACACTGCTCTGGCAGACGGGTGACTGCCGTGGCTAACCCATCGTGATCCAGAAAGAATCAAGGATGATGGGAAAGATGGAGCACTTCAAGGGTGACCCGCGGAAGAGGACCCGTAAAATATGACTGCAGCGCTGGGCTAGGCGCCTGCGGCACGTCAGCTCTGTGCCTACGGAGAGGGAGGCGGATGTGGAATAAGTGGTAAAAAATATGAAGAAAAGATGATGTCTTAGGCTTTTAAAAAATGCAAGGCACTTACTGGCCTGGTAAGCATTCATATCTGTTTGGATGAAAATGTTGAAGCTGCACACTTTCAGGTGGGAATTGGCAAGAGTTAATATGAAAATACGTCGGTGCAGATGGGTACCCTGCACCTGCAAGCTCACATCCATGTGCAGTCGCACGCACGCACGCTGGACATAAAAATAGGTGTTGGTGAAGACGGCTGACAACTGACTACTTGAGACACCTATAAGAGGCAGAGAAGAGTGAGAGGAGGAAAATGTAGCAGAAATGCAGCAAGGCAGACGGAGAGGAAATGTTGGAGTGAGAGGCAGAGAGAGTGTAGGAGTGAATGTGAGTGAGAAAGAGAGAGATGATGGCCATAACACAGGGGAAATATGCTCCCATCATAAGGGCAAATTTGAAGAGTGCCTAGGGGGCAATTCCTCTATCTTGCTTTCCTAGTCTCCTCCTCTTGCCCTGTTTTCCCATCCCTCATCTTTCCTATATTCTATTGCACAATCTGCTTTCTCCATCCTAATCCTACCTCCAATTCTTTCACTTTCACTCCTCCTCTTACAACACGTTAGCAGAAACAACCGTCGCAAAGGTTTTTGACATTTGGTGACATGCAGTAGTTAAACAAGTCCGACTGCTTAAGTTTACAGGACCTGGAGGTCAGCATAACTATTTCTAAATCAAGTTCAATTCATGGAACTTTATTTCTTCATCAGGAATGTTGGTTGTGGTGGCAGCACAAAATACAGACAAACTGCCTTCCCAAACAACCCATGATGTTGTCTGATCTAGCACCACTATCTCGCCACCTCTGTGGTTGAGCTTTGGTAAAGTTTAGACACAAAAACTACTTGGCTAAGATCGATTGCAGTCATGGTTAAACAGGGCTTCTTCAGTGTTCACCAAGTTATATTTTAAGACCTTTTTTAATACCATATAAAATGCAATTTAATACCTGTTTTACAATCATACCACTCAAAGTATGATGGAAAACCAGCCGGGAAGATCTGGCCTAGAATTATCTATTATATCACATTTTTGTCGGTACTTCCCAGCGGTATATAACAATAACTCCTAATGATATAATCAATTAAATTAACACAACATGGATCATGACAAGCGGCAGAAAATGAATGGATGGATTTACCAATTAAAAATGATTCATTTAAATTGATTAGAATTGGCACTTGCCCATTATGAGACGATAGCTTCCTCGCTACTGTAGCTGGCAGTGGTGACAGTGTTTGTTTGTTGGTGCTGACTGAAACTGAAAGAGCCTCCTGCGCACACAGTCTACTGTCGCATCTATTCCACTTTTAGATGGATAACATCTCCCACCAGTCCAATCAGATACATAAAAAAAATAGGATTAATACTGTCTATAGCATGAAAGACTTTACACTGTAAAACATCACAGCCCCATTTAATTGTGTCCACTTGACTTTTCTCTATAACTTAAAGAGCTCTGACAAGTTTTGGATTGATTGTTTGAGTTTTTGAAAGTTAAACTTACAGTAATTCATTGTATTTGACTACTGTCAGATCCGATGAAGAGGTACTAGGTCTACTGAAGTTCCTTAATCCCTGAGCCTATCAAGGTCTGCAGACAGGGACGTAACTTTCTCATTCCTTACAGATACACAAGTCTCCTCTTGGAAGACTTTAGTTCTGAAGTAATACATCGACTTCAACTTCCCCTAAGGAACAGTGAAACTTTCCAGAGACTTAGTTGACATTGTGTCATCTCCCTACTTACCTAGCTGGTCTCAAGAAATCTAACAGCCACCTCACTAATGGTTGAAATAAATCATAACAGTTGACTTTATATTAATACAAAGTCACATTTGCATTCTGGAGCATAAAGGCCTAATAGAAAACTTTAACTATTAAATAAACACTAGATCAGCAATATACAGGCATGGTAGGAAATGAGGGCAGTCCCATCGTTACTAGACTATCAGCTAACTGTGAAATACATTGCTGGAAAGTCAATAAACAATGATCCCATTTCACACTACACCCATCCTTGTCATCAAAGTGGGCTGTATGTAACCCCTGAACTAAAATGAGCTTGACACCCCTGTCTTGGATCTCTGTTTTCAAGGCAACTCAACTTACAGCCCACGGGCCAAATCTGTCCAGTGATTGTGTGTGGGTGCCCCCCAACCATTTTCCAATTCACAATGAAGTAAACTGATCGACACTGGCAAGTTCTTTTTAACTTCAAATGTAAATAAGGTGCCAGAGTGCATTAAAAACATCAAAATAGAGCTGGTTTATCAAAAACATGAGCACAATGACTGGCCCATAGCCCTGTCATTTTGCAAACATGGCCTCTAGGCAAAGCAAGTTGACTATCCTTGTTCTAAGGCTTTTAAAAGAAACTATGCTTTTTAAGTCTTTTCCAGATCTGCAGATACAATGTTAAAAGAAACCAGTGTTGACAGATGATAGGATGCGCAGCAATCTCTAATGTCAGAACAAACACTTTGCAGGGCAATCCACCAACCCCGTCCTTCTCCCTAAGAGGTTTTGTGGCGCTCCAACAACTTCAAACTGTTTAAGTTTTGTATCTTTGCTTGAAAAATGCAGGTTTTCAGAGCTTCTGCAGGGTCAATGGATGCAAATCTAAATATATGCAGGGCACTTTTTAGAACTTAAGCCAGCCCCATACATTTTATTTAAAGGTAATTCTATGCTCCATGTATATTGGCACTCCATTTAAAAAACAAATACATTATCATAAAGCTGCAGGACAAGCAAATCCAGTTTGATCAAGGATATCAAGAAGAAGGTAACTGAATGGGCAGTGAGTACATTTCCTCAACTGACAAGGAATTTGATGGACTTTCTTCCTTTAGTCTCGTATACAATAAAACCAAACTGGTCAAAATGTATTCCTGCGTCTTCAATAAACCTGATGAAGAATCACATTTAGCATTGAGCTGTATGTTTACGCCACCGAAAACAGCCTGAGAAGGCTTCTGACTGTGACTTAATGAGAAGGAAAATACCAACACCACTTAGCAGAGTGCTGCTTGGTAGTAATTGGCCCACATTTCCCCTCTGTATCTCACATAACGTGAGAGGACATTGCCGGGGATATTAGACGAGGTTAAACGGAGATCAATGAGAGAATAACAGAACAGGCCCATTCAGAGAGTCAGTCATTAGACATCAGTCCTTGACCCTCTGTAGGAGGGCGCTAGTCCTTCAACATACACACAGTCACATACACTGTAGTGATTGTGCTCCGGGAACTTCTCCTCTCCTTCTCCTTCACTCTTTCCTTCTCTCTCTTTCTACATCCACATTGTCTCTCCTCAGCTCTTAAGTTGTCACTTCACAACTCTCTTTCCTTCGCTGTGTCTCCCCCTCGCTCCCCCTCTCTGCCACTCTCCTTCTCGCTCTGTCTCTCTAGTCACTTGTGTTGTGTTGTATTACAAACTCTCCTGACAGAAAATCAAAGGTAGATGCAGAAACCACAGCTCAGAGGAGAATCAACACACACACACACACACACACACACACACACACACACAGGCACACACACACGGCGAACAGCAGCTCAAAGTGTCTTCCCACTGTCATAAAGTTTGGTCGCCTTAAAGTGTCAACGTCTGTGAAATGGTCTTTTAAAAACCTCCATTTTCACCTGACTGTGCTGTTCTACTTGGACTTCATCAGTAGTAAAACAGTGACATAGATGTTTTGAAGGACTGTTTAATCAGCAACTTCAGAATCAGAACTTTTATTCTCAACAAACGAGTTGGTTCAGCTGTTATCAGGCCATTAAATGGCCATTATCAGTAGTAATAAGCATCATAGATAAGGGTTAGAAGGGGTCCTGCCACACCTATTAGGTTCAGAAGGCCATAATCAGGGCATGAAATGGCCGTTTACTATTAGGCAAAACCTCTTGTGGCTGCATAAGAACAACAGAAGCAAAAGAGGAAGTCGAGCGACATAGTGTCCAAAATAAACTTTTTGACTTACTGGCCAAGGGGACTGGTAGATAAAAAAATCCAACAGCCAAGCTACCGCACAGTCGAGAGCAGGAGCAGCAGACCGGCGGTAAGTGATAGTTTAGTTTATGTATATTTTTTAGTGGCTAAATTGTATACACATGGATATGACTTTAGTTTTTGATTATTTAATACATTATGCAGTAGAACATTCTCAGAATAATCACAGAGGTACCAGGGGACCTGTTGAACCAGAATATTATGGGGTTTGTAACTTGATTTGATTTTTAAATAGAATTTTTAAAATCTGCTCATGTAGAAATTAACAGGATATTGTTGTGATTTTGGCATCTAGTTTTTAAAAATCCATTCCATCCATTTTCAGCACTTATCCGAAGCCGGGTCACGGGGGCAGCAGGCTGAGCTGAAATCCTGTCCATGAATATCAAAACAGCATTGGAGACAAGGGGCGACCCCAGTGGAGACCAACACCCACCAAAAACAAGTTTGACTTTGTGCCAAGTATGCGTGCATAGCTCTCACTTTGGTTATACAAGGACTGGATGGCTCATAGCAGTGACCCCAGTACCCCGTATTTCCACAGTACCTGCAAGACTCCTTGTGGGATGCAGTCATAAGCCTTCTCCAAGTCCACAAAGCACATGTAGACTGAATGTGCAAACTCCCAAGACCCCTCCAGCACCCCTGCAAGGGTCAAGAGTTGGTCCACCGATCCACGACCAGGACGAAATCCGCTTTGCTCCTCCTAAATCCTGGGTCCATCAGTGGGAGACCCCTTTTCATCACCCTGGAATAAACTTACAAATGTATTTCCCTAACCCTACTGAAACAAACAAGAAAAAATGAGAACCTTTGCTGTTTTCAACAACCTTCGTGGCTATTCAAGTATAGTTTACGGAGTCTACAAGAGGCAATTGAATGCACCATGAAGTCCCTGTAGCTGTGTTAGTGAGAAATTTGTCTCTGACACAGGGGACAGAAGCAGCGCGACCATGAATGAAACAAAAATGCAGTATAAACTCTTGGCTATCTTGACTATATAGTGCAAACATTTATCCGCCAGTGTGACCGATAGCCTTCTGAGATTTACTCACCAAACAGAAAATCTTCCTGCATTTGACACTTGGCCAGTGTTAATTTTGGACCCTGAAGTGACAAAGTATAAAGACTGAGAAGAAAAACTTCTGGTGGATGGAAGGGAGGGACAATGGACGGGTCAAACATATACAGGACTTTCACCTGGGAGAGCTGGATTATGTCCAGTGTGAAACCAAAAATCAGCGTTGACTTATTTTAACTGACCTACCATGATGTTTTCCTTAACCTAAGCAGAAAGTTTTTGCCCCTAAAGAGTGGAAACTGACAAAACTGCGACAATTTCATAACATTAGATATGCCAACAGACATTCAATGGGCTGATGACAGCCTTTGAACATAACAGTAGGTGTGGCAGGCCTGTTCTAACCCATATCTATGAATCTAACAACCACAGGTAATTGCCATTTAATGGGTTGGCCAAACATGCTTGTAAACTGGCAGAAGGACTGATTTGCCCATCTCATATTCTAAGCATGAATGATCTATCATATCACACACATACACTCTCACACACACACCTCTCATGCTGCCAACTGACAATCTTTGCCTCTACTTTGCCAACATGGTCAAGAGGTTCTTAAAGTGTTGAGAAAAATGTGAAGAAATATGAAAATCCATCCATGACAACTGGGCTAAATCAATCTGTCGAAGAGGATCATGTGATATGATCAAAGGCCCAAGAAAAAGCTTCAAAATGAACTCTGTAGTGAGGTTGGTTAGTCAGCTACTGTTTCCAAGATAAAGAATTTCTAACTTCTCCTCCAGAAACTCAAACAATGATTATGTTCTGGACCCAAAGTTTGACTGACAGGTGATCACGGGGAAGGAAAAATCACAGCAAGGTGTAATTAAGAGCAAAGATGAAATCAGAAAACATCATGCAGTGTGACAGAGCTGTAATTCAGGACTTTACCAGTTTGTAGACGGATTCCCGGCACACACTCGCTCACTTCTAACTCCTCCAAATGCTGCACATACATGGATACTGGCTGCAGCTGTGTCCACAGATGCAAATCGCAGACAGGCCGAGGGATGGACAAACACACACACACACACACTAACCAGCTGACTAGTGTTGCTAGGTTACTTGGTGAACTAGATTACTACATGTAGAGCATATTTGCATAAATCTCACATGGGTGTTCATACACCATGAGAGAGAGACAAGGAGTATAGTTGTCTTCTGGGGTCAGTAATGACGACCAGCCTCAGCTCATCCTCCCAGGGTGCGACCATGTCAGCAGTGCGGAAGGATTAGGGGTTTATTTGTGTGTGTTTGGTTGAATATGTTTTAAATACAAATGTAAGCATGTTTGCAATGCAAATAAAGCATACATGCAAAATGTATATGTGCATTTGCATAATGTATGTGTGTATGTGTGAGGTTGCTAACGCTGATGCTTTGATGTGGGATTGCCTCGTACACTGGCTTTGAGGAGTAAAGCCAATACAGAGGTGGGCCAACTGCTCTCCTCCAGTTTCCTTTCCTTTCCTTTCCTTTCCTTTCCTTTCCTTTCCTTTCCTCTGCTTTGCTTGTCTTTCTTTTCCTTTCCTTTTCCCTGCTTTTGTTTCCTTTCCTTTCCTTTTCTTTCCTTTCTCTAATTTTCTTTCTTTTTCTTCCCTTTTCTCTCCTTTTGTTTCCTTTCCTTTCCTTACCCCTCTTCCTAATTTCCTTTTTCTTTCCCTTTCTCTCCTTTTGTTTTCTTTCCTCTCCTTTTCTCTCCTCTTGTTTCATTTCTCTACTCTGCTCTCTTTTTTATTCCTTTTCTTTCCTTTCCTCTCATTTCCATTTATCTCTCTTGGCCTCCTCCCCTCTCCTTTCTCCAATTTTCCTTCTTTTCCTTCATTTTCTTTCTTTTCCTTCATTTTATTTCTCCTTTCCTTTCCTTTCCTTTCCTTTCCTTTCCTTTCCTTTCCTTCCTTTCCTTACCTTGCCTTGCCTCTCCTTTCCCCTTATTTCGTTTCCTTTTCCTTTTCTATAATTTCATTTACTCTTCTGTCCTGTCCTTTTGTTTCCTTCCCTCTCCTTTTCTCTTCTCTTGTTTCCTTTCCTTTCCTTTTCCTTGTCTCTCCTTTTTTATTCCTTTCCTCTCATATTCGTTTCTCTCCTTTGGCCTCCTCTCTCCTTTCCTCTTCTCTTATCTCCTTTCCGTTCCTCCTCACATTGCTTTATTCATATTGTGCCTATTACATTTTTCGCTCCTTCCAGTCCCCCTGTCCTCTCCTCCCTGTGATTCCTCATTAAAGCAAACTAATATCAATGCTAAAAGTGCAGCGTACAGTCTAGAGAACTCTAATATCGAACAGATGGAGGAGGCTTAATAACATTTAATCTCATTAAAGTGCAAAGGAAATAGTTTAGCAGTCATCTCTGCTAAAGTGTTTACATCATTTAGTTAAAAGGCAGGCTCAGTGTCCGCTGTGCCACACGCAGCATCAATCAATAGCCGTTTGGATTTTACACAGTCGTGCACACATACAGGTACAAAGAGACACACGGCAGCCTATGGATACACACAGAAAGATGAAAACGATGTCGTGCTGAGAGGTGTTCTGTCGCTCTGGTAAAAAAGAGACGCAGCTGTGCAATAGGTGAGAAGTGGCAGGAAGTGAAAATACTGTTATTTTGTGGTAGAGTGTGCATGTGTAGCCTACTACATTTTCCTGCAGGCTGTGCATGTACCACTAGCTTACCCCCGTCCAGCTACCACCACTAGTACCTATTAAACAAGACAGACGTGCACTTTCCACAGAGAGGCTACGAAGTGAGCATAGAGCTCTGCAAGAAGGATACAGCAGCCTTCCCAGATTTTTTTTCTGATAAAAGTGATCTACTCAGCGATACTGATACCATATCAGTGCTGAGATGCACATTTCTGCCTTGAGCTCCCATCTTGACGCAATACAGTACAAGCCTAATATGGGATGAGAGTGGAGCTATGTGCTTGACTCTTGAGACTTGGGTTTGGATCTTTAACTTGATTTAAAGCAAAAATATAATTCATATTTAAATCCCATGTTTTGACCCAGTAAAATTGATGAACAAGACAAGCCTGGACATTCAGACAAGTCCAGCTGGAGTAACAGCTGGACACATTCAAAGGCTTATCAGATACCAAAACAGTGTAATACTCACAGAAAGGATTTGAATGATGTTATCTGTTGTTACGACAAACACGAGGTAAACAGTAGCCTAGGAATACGTTGTTCACATTACAAAGTAATCTATCAGCAATGTGTGCTTGCATGTATGTTATTTGCCAGCACAGTGCCTTGCCAGATGACCACAAGTTTCCTGGCAGCAAAAACTAAGACAACCCTTTTTTTTTCGGGATGAACAAGGCCTAAAGGTCTGCAATCATGCTAGCAGCTATGAGACTTTACTGAGACACAGCGTTGCTTGAGCTAAATGCTAAGGTCGGCATGCAAACACGCTCACGATAAGAATGCTAACATGCTAATGTTTAGCAGGTTTAATGTTTACCGTGTTCACCGGCTCGGTTTAACGAGTTAGCATGGTAACATTTCAGTAGCACGTTAGCTGAGGCTGATGGGAGTGTCAGTAGGTTTTTGGAGATGTATAGCTGTAGATGCATTATATTTGGAGTGTACACAACCACGCCCATCACACATACAAGACAAACCCACCAACATTATTTGAACCGTGACACAGCGCAACTGTACTGAACAAATGCAAGGCCAAATAGCAAAATCCATTTTAATTATACATGAAAACGTGACTCACCTTTTAAGTAATGAGATGTGACCCTTACCCCTCTCTAACCCTCTCTAATAACCTGCTACTTTATAGCTAGCTAAATGCTAACTTAGCATTTCCTGTAGGGCTTCTCCTTCTATACCAAGGAGGGGAAGGGTGTAGACTGACATGTAGGTATGGTGGGCACATGGTGCTGGACAAACTGAAGTTTTGTTCTGTTGGGATAGGCTCCAGCCCCCACCGCGACCCCTATCAGGCCAAGCGGTCACGACACAAAATGAATGAATGAATGGATGGTGCTGGATGAATCATCATGTCTGAACCAAATTTCAAGACAATCCATTCAATAGGCTAGTTGATGAGACATCTGACTCAAGACTACAAATGTCAACCTCATGGTGGCACGACAGGAAAAGTCTGACAGTAGAAAATTTGTTGAGATAATTTAGTCTGGATCAAAATGGTGGACTAACAATGTGACATTGCCAGAGAGCCCCACTGCCAGCTGGGCAAGTCTTGCATAGCCATACACCTTGAACATTTAATTTGTAGGGGCAATCATTCACAGGGCTTGGTCTCAGTTATGTAAAAAACAACAACCTCTTGAACACTTGGAGCTTGACATAGACTAGTCCCAAAACATTTGAAAAAAGCTCTTGATGTAGGCATGTGTAATTTTGTCTCAGGTGTTGGGGGAAAAGAAGCAATAGTCTCCACAGACACAATAACTCCTCGAGAACATTGTATACGGCTGTCACAGAAAATGTCCCATTTCTTATTTACAAGCCTCCAAAGCATTCAAGCATTACCAAGACGTTTTTCAGTGGAGATGAGCGATGTATGTAATTCCATTATTGCTTCGCTTACGTGCTGCCCTGCCAGACAAAAGTCATCTATTTCACTTAGTGTTAAATTCGTCGGCGCTGCACCGTGGCTGGCTTTTGTTATTACTGTACTCTTTTTGTGTCAAGATTATGTCCGAGAAAGGAAAAAGAGAGAGAGAGCAAAGGATGGAGGAATAGTGAAGGATGAAAAAGACAGCCTTGAAATCCCACCGATGCAACTGTATGCCACATGAATGTACAATCCCGTTCACTCAATTCATATTCAGCACAGAGAACTGCACACTTCTATTAGCCTAATATTATCCAAATCAAATTAACTGAGGGTAATTTCATTTCTGTAATAGATACTATCTAATAGGATATGCACACTGCCATGTAGCATTACAACTGCTGTTCCTTCAAAAAGACAGATAGTCACCCAACACTGCCAACATCTGACATTTAGTCATGTCATTTAAAATCACACACACACAGATTTGATAAATAAATGGAACGCCATAAATCGGCGTTGTGGTTTGAAGCCGCCTACTAACCCAGCACAGTGAAAAGTCAGCAGTGTTATAAATGGAAAGGTCTTCTCATTCATTCCAGTCACCATTCATAGTTAAGAATCAATGAGAATTGCTCGCAGAAAACGAGGGAGGGAGAGATAAAAATAAAAAACAGAGTGACATTCAGGAGTCATTCATTGAGGATGCAGACAATAGAAGTAAGTATCGTGCAGGAGGAGAAGTGAAAAAGTACTTTGCTATTGTTCCCCGTCTCATTATAGAGTACAAAATCGGCGCAATCTAACCAGGCAAAACAATGAGACCACACGAGAGCGGGAATGAAAAGAAGCGGGAAAACAGGAGATAATGAAGACTTCATTAATCAGCGCTGATACCAGCCCTCATTTATCATGCCATTGTTGAAACCAATACAAATTCCACCGCTGAGATGTCCTTAAAAAAGCCTGATGGTGGAAACTTTCCCACTTTCTGTCATAATTGGTAGAATTGCACACTGAAAGAAGACATTTGCCAGAACAGGAATCCAAAAATCTTTACACACTTCACGCAGCGGCCTCGGGCGAAATTTACAGGTGGTGCGTGTACTTTAGATTTCCAATCAATTCAATGGAGTAGAACAGGAGGATTTGAATGCAGGAGCAAAGGGAATAACAGTCTCTCCCTGCTGTTAGTGGCTCACTGTGCCTTTGATTTTTATAGCAATGAAAACTGCCGCTTCAATAAAATGTTAATGAGATAAAATTGTCAGACACAGTGAAAATGAGTTTGCAGATCTAATAAAATTGTCAAAGAAAAGATCAGGGAGAGCTGCAGGTTTCACCATAGGTTATGCAGATGAATAATGCAAGAAAGCTCATTTTGTTTCTGGGTGTGGTGACTAAAGACTATCTTGCATGTCAGAGATGTTCATATACAGTGATATAGTCATATGTTAAAAAACTGGGAGTATAAACATGAATGTATAATCTTTAAGCTTCTTTTTTGTTATCTTTGCTGGACTAAGGTTGGTCATTTTGCACCCTCACTAAAATGACAGATGCTGAAACTACGACAGATGCACGCTGCAATAGAAACTGTAACCTTTTGTTTTAAGTCGCTCAGTAAATCACTGAACAGTATTTCAAAAATACATGTCATTTTCCAAAAGGACACAGTAGCCTCCTCCTGCACCGCTTCAATTACTTTGACATATTCTGTGCTAGTGGTTTGTATCATGTCTCAGCAGTGACAGGTACAAGAGGATTGTGTTATCTTGAGGATGCCTCTATCCACAGGAGTAAGTAATGCTGAGTGATACAAACAATAAGTTGTTAAGATCACTTGTTTTTTCCTTTTCAGGGGAAAATGTGCTGAGTTTTATGAGCTCACAAAGCTGCATTGTTAAGTATAAGAAGGTTTTACGTGTGTACTCCTGATAAAAGAATATCTGATCATATCTAGTATTAAAGGATGAGCTCCATTTTTTAAGCCTGTCTTGAAACAACACTCACAGGCCCATATATACATTCATATAGTTACTGGTTGCTGTGACTCATCCTACTGGCTGTAAGGAGGTCACTTCCTATTGTGATCCCAATTTAAGTGGTGCAGGGCAAAATCCACAGTCCTCGTCTGTTCAAAAGTACGAAGTTAGACGTTTGGTCAAAGCTAACATGAGGCCTCAGCATTCTGACTTGGTCAAATCAAGTGGCTACTTTCCAAATAGACTTAGGCCATGTCCACACAGAGCCGAGATTAGGTGTATCCGCAAAGGCTTTTTATTGTATAGACCTTTCGTAAACACGGAACTGAAGACGCCACCTTCGCGTTTGCGTATTTACAACACAATATGCCTCTTTTCTGAAGCAAAGCCGCCATAACCCCACCTCTCCCTTACCCCGCATGCGCTAGGCGTACAGGCGCCACAACAACAATGGCTGACTATGCAGTGGTTGCTTTTGTGCTGCAGAAGAAGTATCAAGAATCAAGTGTGACCCTCGTGTTTGTTTACATCGCACAAGTTTTATGCGCATGCTCCATTTCTTATTCTCTGTTTTTGGTGTACTTTGTTGCAGCGTTGCAGCGCCACTTACAGGCCTTGCATATAGACTACAGCGGTTTCAGTGGCTTCATGTTTATGTACACATATCTTGAGACGATTCCGTGTTTATGGAAAACTTTTAAAAAACCACCACTGTAGCTTAGCAAGGGAATTGATGATGTCTTACTCTACTAGCTAAAGCTCAGACATAAAGCAAACGTTCCCACTGCTATGTCAAAAGTTCACCTCAAAATCAAAAATACGCATATGTCCTCTTTCCTGTAATGCTACTTATCAGTCTAGGTTGTTCTGGTGTGAGATGCAGAGTGTTAAGATATCAACTGAAGACTGCCTTTGTCTGAATATAATTGAACTAGATCATTTGAAAAACTCAACAGCAATGTCTCTTTCCAGAAATCATGGCCAGG
Organism: Epinephelus moara; assembly: GCF_006386435.1. Lineage (NCBI taxonomy): Eukaryota > Metazoa > Chordata > Actinopteri > Perciformes > Serranidae > Epinephelus > Epinephelus moara. The sequence goes on from NC_065527.1 coordinate 10,504,828, forward strand.
TTACTCAAGATAGGTCTACAGACCTTGTTAGCAGTTTCATGTAGGAACTATTTCCTTCCAGAAGAAAGTGTGTATCTACTCATGGATGAGAGGCTTGTGCTCGTGACAGTGCGAGAAGTAAACATTAATAGCATCCTTGTCGACTTAGCTGAAACCTTAGCTAGCTCAGTTGTGCTAGGTTAGCTAGCAGTAAATGCACACACCCTTCTGCACGATAATATGGTTGGCAGTTGTGGTTCAGTAGACAGAAAATAGCTCCTACAGGAAACTGCTCACAACAAGGCCTGTGGATTAATTTGAGTAACCTGGTCATGGCACTTTGAGCACCACAAGCCAAGTGCCATCTGTTTTCATTATATTGGAGAGAAGGCTGACATCTGTATGGGCGATATGGTGATATCTTCAACACTCTGCAGCTCATGCCAAAACAATCTAGACTGATAAATAGCACTACAGGTAAGAGGAAAAATATGTATTTTGGATTCTGGGGTGAACTGTCCCTTTAAACCGTCCAAAGTTTTAGAAATACTATGATAGAAACATTTTTATGTTCATGACTGAGTAATGAGGACTGCACTTTTTTGTAGCAATACATAGTTTAAAGGAGTGTTCTCGCAATTCAATATAACAATGTCCCTTTTACAGGTCAAGCTCGAGAAACACTGGATCCTTTACTTCCCATAATGCAACTCAAAAACCAACTGTTTTACTTGTAGATGTGTATGACATTTAAAGTCCACACCCTCAGCTAGTTATGCAGGCTTTCCATTAAAAATGGTAGTCTCCAGGCTAAAGAAGACATTATATAACTGTTTCCACAGGCTGAATTCGTCGGCCCTGATGTGTAAAATCAGTGGAGCTCCATTTAAATGCGGCTGTGCGAGACTTCCCTGACTTGAATGAAATTAGCTTGCAAAGTTCAAGGGGTCATATATTTTAATGCAGCTGATACCTCATTTAGAAACAAAAATTCTAATTGATAGATACTAATTATCTCAGAAAAAAAATAAGTTGAGTAATAATGAAATCTGGCTGCATGCTCACACGATAAATGAGGTCTGTTGCTGTTTCTCTGTGTTCTTGTAGAGTAACTTCAGATCCACAGATAATCATCATGAAAGTAGTGGAGGGGAAAACGCTTATGGGTGCTTATGGGGACAGAACGCATGGAAACAGCCACTTGATTACCTGTCTGACTCACAGTAACTGAAGACAATGTATCCATGATTAGTGTTTCAAACAGTAAAACTACAGTGTGTATGTGTAACCCATACTTTTGCACTCCCTCCACCATGTGTCTTCTTATCTATATCTGTGTTGCTGCTGGGGGACTTACCATTTTTTTTAATTCCACACAGCTTCACTGGCTTGCAAAGTTTGTGTGTGTGTTTGCATGTCTCACTGAGCTAGCGAGGATGTTCTGTCCATCACCCATCAATGGAGACAATAGACGACAGCCATGAACCCTCAGAGAAATATCCATAATCAGAGGGAAACAGAGAGCTGGGATGACTCAGAGGGACACGCTTAGCGAAAACTTTCTGAGGAATTTTGGATCTCTGGCGAGTTGGAGACGAAATGACTGACAAGCCATCTGTGGGAAACAGATGAGCTAGACAGCTTCAGCTGAGAAAGTCTTCCTACACAGAGGGAGCAGCTATATTCAGCAAAACAGTGGGGAGTAAATCCACCTTAACTCAAATTTACACATTTGTAGAGGAGCCTACCCATCTGCTGCTGATATCTTCATGATGAAATCACTGCTTCACGGTTGTATGCCTCCATGCACATGTCAGTTGCGCAGTTTACATCCATGTCTGTGAAAGCATGGATGCTTCACACACATCTTCCCCTCAGTGGTGCAGAAGATCTATACAATCAGCACAGTTTCAAATGTCACCTCTTCATCATTTCCTCTTACTAGACATTTTTGTGTCATAATTACCACAGGAATTCTTGAGTTATGGCCCAAAACATGTTTTGTGAGGTCGCAGTGAGCTTGAACCTTTGACCACCAAATTCTAATCAGTTCATCGTTGAGTCAAAGTGAACGTTTGTGCCCAATTTTAAGAAATTCCCTCAAGGTTTTCTTGAGATATCGCGTTCACGAGAATGAGAAGGATGCAAGGTCACAGACACTTTAACCTTTGACCACCAAATTCTAATCAGATCATTGCAGAGTCAAAGTGAACATTTGTTCCAAATTTGAAGAAATTCCCTCAAGGTTTTCTTGAGATATCGAGTTCACGAGAATGAGAAGGATGCAAGGTCACAGAGACCTTGGCCTTTGAGCACCAAAATGAAATCAGTTTATCGTTGAGTCCAAGTCGATGTTTGTGCCAAATTTGAAGAAATTCCCTAAAGGCATTCTTAAGATTTACGAGAATGGGACGGACGGACAACCTGAGCACTTAAGATGTGACCAAACCCAGAAGGTAAAACCCTTGCAGGAGCTCACTCTATGGACAAAGTAATGCTTCATCTGAATGTTCAATATGAATTATTGTCCAACTGTAATGCAATTGATTTTTCTAGCTTAGCCACCTTTTTAATTTTCTTCACATCCCTGGCTGGAATACAAGCTGGACACCTGCCATTTGGTGGAAGGAAGTATGCAGGGAGGGAGGATTATACGAGCTCAACAGGGAAGGATGCAGATCCGTGCGGGGAAGAATTTACAGACAAACAGTGCTACCATCTTTATTAGGAAACATTTAACTCCCCCAAGTTGTGTACGGCTGTCACACAAGCATATAGCTCTTCATTTGTACGGACAAGCTTATAAAAAAGAATCATCATTAATAATTCTGTCAATATTCAATCCACCTGTAATTCATGTAATCCCATTGTTGAACCCCAGAACCGCAAAGCAATTTAGTTTTAATGTGATGATGCATGGAACAACTCATAAGTGTTCGAGCAGCGGTGATTCATTTAGAGGTCCAAGTGGTCCAACTTTTTAATAGAAGTGATTCTGCCAAGCACCGTTTAGTCTACGGAGTCATATTTCAGTATAATGCAAAGAGATGTCAGAGCTTTTCGAGGGTGGATGTAACATTTGTCTCACTTGTAATTATAAGAGAACCACTTGTATTACAGACCTTCTCTTTCAACTAATAAACTGCTCTGACTGTACTCCACAGTGTACTACTAAGAGGTGCTGTTCAGTGTTGCACTGGAAAAGTAATGCCTTGTGTGTGTTCTTCAAACAATGGTAACACATCAACGTGTTGTTGTGTTGCTTTAGAGCTGCACTATCAATACTTCATATTGACAATGGATCAAATGTGTGCGTGATTATCACCTTCTCAAGTCTATCGGGCATTTTAGTTTCTTTTACTAAGTGTTTTGATTTTTTTCTGGTTTTCTGGGGTTGAGCTGAATACTCGGATGAAACAAGTATCCAGTTCTGACATTTCTGGTTTAACCCTCACCCACTTCCTGTTTAAACTCCGCCCATCCCGAGTACTGATACAGATAATTCGGCGGTTGAACAGATGTAGATACAGATAATGGTGTACACACTCATTCCTAATATTTTCCATGTTTTAACGTTCAATATTTTCAGTGTAAAAGGCTCACATAAACCCACTACACTCTACCTGCCCAGCACCAAACAGCAAACAGAACAGTTAAGCGGACACTTGTGATCATAGTTGAGCATCTACAGGCTAAAAAGTCACATATTCTCTCATTTACTGGTGGAGACCAAAACAGAGCTAACAGGAGGTGGTCAGAAATATGACTCCTAACAAATGCTAATGTTGTCTGCTGGTTAAGAGTCAACTGTTTGCTAATGTAGTCACCACTACAGCCTCAAAAAATGGTAATATGTCAGATGTTTTTAGCATGGTCTGTTGCCCCATGTGGCTACAAAAGAAAAAATCATCTCATGTAGCTTTAAAGACATCATCATCATCATCATCATTAGCCAAACAACATATTCTCCAGTGAGATATATAGGCCTAGATTGTTTTTACTTAACTTTTGTCACAAATTTTTATCTGTGACCTGTGACTTACTGAAACTTAGTGTGACAGTGACCTAAGTAAAGAAAAGTAGGCTAATAGAGTCGGCGCAGTGCTAATGCTAACATTAGCCACCGCTAATCACTAATAACTCAGTAAAGCAGACCAGGGTAGAGTGTGTTTAATAGCTTATAAATGTAATCTATCATTTGTAAACGGAAGATGGTGTTATATCTTCTTTCAAAATATTGCCTTAATGTGTTATTATTTTTTCTATCTTAGCACAAAGTCACTGAACTGTAGCCTAGCAGCATTATTGCAAAGTGAAAGGCATGGCTTCTGGGGCCCAGAATCCATATACTATTCCCTAAAGTAATAATTGAGTGTAGTAGATGTTCTTCTCTTGGCCTAATATTCAGTTTAGGGTATTGAAGACGTTTACTTGGCATTGTTGGGGATCCTTGATTTACAATTAGAGCAGCCTAGATTATTATGGCATGGCTTCAAATGAGGCAGATTTGTCAGCTAAACATTCATTGTGTGAACTCATCTCCAGCATAATTTGACAAAATAGGTTTCATGATTAGAAATATTTACGTCCAAATTCATACCTCACAAATATAGATAACATAGAAAAATAAGTGTTGCATCGTTTTAGTTGGCAGGAGTGAACATTTGTTATTCTCATCATTTATTGTGTAATGATTTCAGAATAATGAAGACAGATGGAGAACTAGGATCTACAGGATTATTTTTTCCTCTGCAGCTATCATGTTTTTCCTAAATGATGTACAGATTTTTTAGGTATTCTATTAGCATGCCCCTGTATCCCCCTGGGTTTGGGCTGAGCCCTGAATGTTTACAATGTCTGGCTCTGCACCTGTTTGGCACATTAAGTACATGTTTATCATGTATTTTACTCAACATTCACGAGTATCTCCACTAATTAAAACCCAGAATAACAAATTGTTCTATAAAACATAAAAAAAGGTTTCCGAGCCACTGAGTTATAAAACTGAGGGGGTGACAGAAAACTGTAGCTGTAGGAGGAAAGTGAGAGTGCAGACAAGGTGCAGATGTGTTAAGAAAGCTTGGTGTCGAGGTTCACGAGCCTCGTTAGTTCTGCCTCTCACAGGAAGCTGATCTCTCTAATCAGAATAAGCAGCTTGTCAGCGCACACTTCTCATCATCTAATTAATCACAATCAGACAGGAATCTACAACACATTAGCGTTACCTAGACATCACACAAATTCACACAAACACACACACACACACACACACACACACACATGCACACACACAGAGAGTATAACGCAGTCTGACTGGCCATGAGTGTTTTTCTTCCTCAATATACTCTTAAATATGTACATGCATCTGCAATGCGACCTCACTAAGTTTCAAGGGCGCCGTGAAAGTGGAACGATTTGGACTCATCACACTGATACTAACCCTTAACGGCCTTAACTTCTCAGCCAGCTGTGACGAGAAGGAAAAAAAAAAATCTGGAGTCAATCAAACGAAAGATAAAATCACAAAAGCTGAGAATGAGAGCGAGAAGGGGGTGCGAGAGTGGGAGAGAGGAGGCGAGAGAATCGCTCGGGTGGGGAGACAGAGCGATTTAAGGAGCACTGTCAACCACTCGTTCCCATTCTTGACTCCTTGAGGATCAGAGGGAAGCTTGGTGTCGTTCGCCTGTCTGCTCTTTGATGTGTGCTGTGTGAGAGACGAGGCTCCCGGCCTTTCATGTCGTACTTTGTATTCAAGCATCCCAACCCTGGCAAGAATTACAGTAAGATAGTCATTTAGTTCAAGCTCATCACGCGGCCGATTTGCTTCTTCAGAGGCATTCAACTGTGCTTATGTTAAGGTTGCACCCACTTCAACAAAGAACATCTATTTCACAGCACAAAAAACACATAGAAAATATCAGTATCATATATTTTTTTATAGTGAATTAATTCCTGTGCCCTGAACACACTACACTTACCAGTATTCAACTACTATGTAACATCAGTATAGAGAACTGCATGGCAGTAAGGGTATGCAGTGATTTCCTGAGGCAAAGGTACATTTTTCCTTTAGCAAATAGATTTAATAAAAAGAAAAAGTAGAGTCTAAAGGTCAGGGCTTTGTGCAGTTACAGTCTTCCACTCATGGTCAAGAGGAGCTCCAGACTGAAACACTGGTAAGAGATCATCGAGCAAGGTCTGGTTTATTCATTCTGAGAGAAAGAGGTGCTTCTGATTGGTTTGTCCCAATCTCCAAGAGGAACATGAGGCCGAAAATAGAGTGTTTTATCCACCTTAAAACATGGTGCTACAGGCAGTGTTCCTACAAATGAACATATAAATTGAGGCAGTATATATATGTGCTTTATATTGGTGCCAGATTCTCAGAATCAAAAAGCAAGAATTTCATCTGGGATTCATCATTTTGCCAAATCAATCCAGTGAGAACTCAGCTGTGAAAAAGACATACATTTCTTCACCACAGTAGCTTCAACATCCGAAATAAAAAAAGAGATGGGGCTTTAAATCGACATGTATTTCCTTTTGTAATATGCTACTGAAGCACTTGTGCCAAATATTTTATCAGTGCTCTAAATTATCCCTCTATCATTTTGGCTTAGCAGAGAGTCTCTTCTTAATGACTCCTTGCTCTTATATTAAGGATGTTAGGATAAGTTAATATGCTGTGAAGAATAAAAATTTAGCACAATGACAGACTGCTGGGCAAAGTACTGAACAGAGACAGAGAGGCATATTTTTAATCAAAAGTTGGACCCACTTTGGATTGTGTAACACTGATGGGACAAACAAACTTGATGACGACGATATAATCTGCGACACCTGCCTCTTGGAAATGAAGCAGAACTGCACAAAGAACATGATTAGTCACCTCGTTCGTCATCATCACGATTTTGTGGAGTGAACGGGTTATACAACCACACCTGTATCGGCCTATAGAAGATGTGATGGTACTAAAGGAAAGCTGAAGCTGTGCACTAGCAGGTTTAAGCGTACTAGAATGGTCAGGAGGACAATAGGACTCGCTGTGTTGATGTTTTGCAGGCAAAGCCATGCGCTCACAGCAGCCATCATTCTGCCATAAGGTTCCACAATGTACTGTAATATACCATTAAAGCATTATTTTCCTGGAACAGCCTGGGTTACACGGGTAGCTTTTCAAGGCAACACACTGAGGAACAGTTTGTCCTTGTTGCTTTGCTAAAGTGGTCAGGGATTCACAGCCGACACCAAGACATTGCACAACACCTTTATAGAGGCTTGGAAGTGTAACATTGAAAGACAGCCAGAGAGCTCTAGAACAATACAGCGGATCCCTGAAATAGACCGTTTTACCAAAAATGAAATACACTTTTTTGCTTTCCTGCCAAAAGTTAGATGGGAGGATCTACTCCTCTCATATCTCATGTCTGACTGCTAAATAAGAACATAGAGCTGGCAAGCGGTTAGCTTAGCATAGCATAGCATATAGGCTGGGAACAGGAGGCCTGGCTCTGTTCAAATGTAACAAAGTTTGCCTACCAGGACCATGTCATGTCTTATTTATTTAACATATTAAAAAAGAGGTGTAAAACAACATTAAGATAAGCTTACAGGCTACTGGCTCCACCTGACATTTGGTGCCATGCCATTGTTCCAATTGACCTATGGCTAAGGCCCGCCCTCAAACGCGATGAGCCAATCACAGTGTATATAGCCATTCCCATATATTCCGACATTCTCTGCCCGGACGTTCATTGAAATACATTACAGAAAGTCAGTTTTGTTTGGTTTTATGAGCTTTTTTGGAGATTTGAAGTTTAAAAATGGTCAAACAGTGTGCATGGGGTACATGAAACTCTGTCTCCTTTGGATAATGTTGTGCGCTAACGTTAGACCACAAGATCAACTCAACGTGAATAAGATTAACAATGATGTCTACGTCTGTTTTAAGGTAAGTCAACATCGTGTTTGAGGCAACATATTGTCACTTTGCTGGAAAGAAATATAAAATTATCTTTAACATCTCTAGCTAACGTTAGCTAAAGTTAGCCTAACGTTAGCTCCTAGCTGCGTTGTTCATCATGTCACCTTGTTTGCTGGGAGTTCATTAGCCTATTTTGTTCTAGCTTTGTACTTTGGTGATTGTATCATTGTTAGCTGTTGTCCAAAGGGCTCTAGTTAAGCTAACGTTAACTTCTGGAGCTTAGCTTCATTAATTTATCTGTAATCGCAGAGATAACAAAGGTTGGCAAACGTTATGCTGAATGACTCAATGTAAATAATGTTACTGCAGCACCAAACTAACGGAGAGACAATCTTGGAAAAGATGGTAAAAAGGCCGTTATCCTTTTCTCATATTCTGAGCCAAAAACCTTAACTTCAGTGGAACAATGCTGATCCTCTATCTTGTCTTTGATGGCGACGGCAACGAGATGCGGTTCATAAGCGTACACTGTGACCTGTAAATTTAGGCTTGTAATTTAAGCTTTTCATCGACCTTCTCAACAATAAAATGATTAATATCCCTCCAATGCGTAGTTTAGGTCCTTTTGGTTACTTCTCAATGACATCTGATCGTTATGTCCCCAAAAATCATCAATTGCCTCCTGCGAAATGCCGTGTACTGTGACACCTGCCATAGCGCCGGTCACTGAATGTTGATAGTTTGTCCGAGTGAGTGGAGGGGGGCGTGGCTTAGCCATAGGTCCATTGCCCCAACAGTCTGAAAAATTGCCCTCTGGACTGAAAGTCCAATGCTGTGCCTCAAATCGCGTACTTCTGTACTTACACTTAATATTTTGAGTGCATAAGTGCGTTCACTCTGAGAAGTATGGAAAAATGCAGTGCACTATGAGTACCCGGATGGTGCAATCAAAACGGTCAAGAAGTTGAGTGTGGAACTATGGACACTTCTCGCCCTCAGTGGTCACCATCTTGGCTACATAGCGGAAGTGGAGGGACCACTTTTCAATCTGGAAATGGTGGCCGAGGACTGTGTGACCGTGAACGTCGCTGCATTATACAAATATACATGTGTTTTTTGCACTATGCACCACTATACTGTTGCCGGAATTTAAGCCAGCATTATGTTTATTGGGTTAATTTGGCAGTCTGTTATGATTCAGCACCGCGAACGATAACGCAAATGCTAATGCTAGTTTGCTAACTAGCTACTCTGCGGTCATCATTTCCGGTAAGTGCACAACCTCTGTGTTTGGTTTGAGACAACACTACTCTGTCGAAATTCGCGCACTACGCCAATAAGTACATAGTGCATATAGTATACTACATGGAAGTGTACTAATGGAAGTACGCAATTTGAGACACAGCACATGTGTCCAACAGCTCAGTATCCCGAAAACAAATGTACAACATGTGTCCAACAGCTCAGTATCCCGAAAACAAATGTACAATTGCTCCGGGGTCCTGTTTTCCGGAAATAATGTTACACATTCTCCCAAACAGGAGCACATGGCTAATTATTATGCAGAACGATTACTGGACCCTTCTACTACGGCAAAGGAATGATCCACCCTACCTGCCTCTGATTGGTTTACCCTGATAATCTTAATTAAAAAATTCTGTTTGGGAAAGTGTGAAGCATATTTTCAGAGAAACAACCTATCTGAGCAATTCGTGTTTGTTTTTGGCATACGGGACAATCTGACAAATGGGCTTTTGGTCATTTTTGGACATTTTTCAGACTGTTGGGACCCTCATATTTACCATTCAGACATAAGAATGGTGTTGATCTCGGTGTTCAGCAAAGCCAATGAGCAGATTTCCCAAAGGTCCTTGTATGATTAACTATCCTGGCTCTGTTTAAATGCTCACTCAGAAAAGCTCTTTAATTTATGCCACATCTTGGCTGTTTTGATCCATACAAAAACTATAGTTTAATAATAATGACAAGTTGTGGTTTTACAGGGTGCTGCATGCTTTTTCTTGATTAATTGCAGTGACTTCATCAAGTCTCTGGTTGTCTGGCAACCTCATAGTGATGACAGGCTAGCAGTTCCCCCCTTCTTCCAGTCTTTATAGTCTTAATTCTAATTGCTAAAACAACCACCTGCTGGGATTGAATTCTTATTTCGCATACAGACATGAGAGCTGTTCCTTCAACTTCACATGACCTATTTACGTGGTGTATTTAGTGTCAGTAATATACTACATTCCAGCAGAAATACATGACCTTTCATTTGAGTGACAACAAAATAAAGACAGAAAAAAGTCTCCGTGTGTATCTGACCTGCACTTTGTAATCCAGTGGAAAGGTTAGCGAGCAGCAGGCTGACTCACGCTCGAAACACACAGAAATACAAACACACACTAACACACAGCACACAAAAGAGCGGGTGGAAAACACCCCGAGTATCTGAAAAGGTCAAGGGTTGTGGATCAATTCTGACAGGGCCACTGGGATATGGACACAGATGGCGCATAATCTCCCATCCTCTCTGAATTATGCAGGGTGACTCTCCCTGTGTCTCCTCGCTCGCCAAAATCACAGCCAAAACATTCATTCAGTCCTAGTTAGTTTCTACTAACAGCTCTTGTTGGTTCACACTCCCGTGACACAATGAAGAGAGAGACGATGCTATGGTCAGTCAAAAAAACTATTTTAAGAATAATATAAAATGTGCAATTGTCTTTGTTTTAATGTATAATATAATACAAACTGGATTTGTGCCATTGATAGCAAATTTGAGGACAAACTTGTGAATCCATGTCCCATTTTTTACAACATAATTACATACTTATATTAAAATCCTGGCAGTTCATGATGTCATCCAGCATAGTGGATATGTAAAGTTTATTTTTGATTTAATCGCTGATGGAAAAATTTCGGTTTTAGCACCCCTGTTTTAAACTTTATAAAAGATGTGTTCCCATATGTAAATGAAAGAGTAAAAGATCACGGGGATGACAATGTACTCGTCCATGCAAATTTAAATTCTTTCATGTGGCTAAAATGATTATTTCTGCCGTCGCACAGGTAATTCAATTATTGATTAAAGTAAGGGGCTTTGATTCAAAGCAAGGTAGAGATCAAAATACTTTTTTGGGGACAAATCTGGGACAGCTTTCTGCTGCCTACAAAAGCAGGGACAAAGGGAGGACGAGCACCATGTCAGCTGTGCTCATAATTAATTATTTTTTGGATTACTTCACAGACTGTCCAAAACAACCAATGCTGCAGCAATAATGACCCAGTGACATTAAAAAGGGGCAACACAAATGTCCCCACAAATATGAGAGAGATGTAGACAAAAGAAATGAAAGTAAAAGAGGAGGACAGAGGATGAGCTCCACTGCCTTTCAATTACTGTCCCCTCTCTCCTTATGTTCCTCCAGCTCTCATCTGAGACAGAGCTGTGAAATTGAATTGCCGAGCACATCTCGACAAACAACGCGACTCTCCACCTCTCTGCCAACAGAGGAAAGGACCGGCACCATGACAGCGACAACACACCCATGTCAGAGCCTGATAAGTTCAGTAACTATTGGAAAGAAAACAAATCTGAGGGTTTAAATCAAAAGTGCAGTGGACTAGCTGAATGGACCAGTGAGGTGGGAGGTATTGATGCACTGTATGATTGGATATGGTCCTGTGCTCTGAGACACTTCCCAAAATCTGGTCCTTCAAGTGGTGAAAAATGTATCTATTCACATTCTATATCGTCAAAATGTTAAATAACTTCTCCTTCAAGAAACATCTGGACATTTTTTGGAAATAGACTTGTTTGCTTTATAGCAGAGAGTCAGTCTAGATGAGAAGATGGATACCAATGTCACGTGTATATGTAAAATATGAAAATACAGCTAGAAGCTGGTTAGCTTAGCTTAGCATAAAGAGCGAAAACTGGCTTCATTGTTGAACTTTTTATTGATGCAGTATTGAAAATGAACCATTTTTAATTGTAATTTTAATCAACCATGTGTTTCTCTGACAAAAACATTTCCATCTGGCCCATTTCTTGTTCTAAGAAGCAGTTTGAGAAACATTTGTCAGACAGAAGCAAACTGTTTGACCTCACTCTTATTTGACCACACTCTTAGTTATCTGTGTCTCCAATATGCTGAACTTAAATTTGACCAAGACATGCAGACAAAGTAGTATTAAGTATTCAGAGTGAGGAGGGCACGTCTGCATTTAAAAAAAAGAGTGAGAGTAGCATTATCTTTCTGAGTTTATTGGAAAATCACTCAGACAAATCTGAGTGACACTGAACTTTCACTTGCAGACAGCCTGTCTGACATGTGCAGGTTGAAATCTAATGATTGAAGTACAGAAATAGCCACTGTAGCACAAATTGGTCCCTGTGGACATTATTGCTTCAGATTTTACCACCATGTTGGAAGAAATGACATGTAGAGCAGTCTCTGTCTTGTATCCAAAGTGTTCTGAGATTACAGTTGATATGGTTGAAGGGTTGACAAGGATAACTTTGGGAAGAAAGCGAACACAGCAGTATCTGTAAGTGCGTTTCCATTAACCCTAGAAATGTGCAAAACCTAAATATCGCAATAAAAAACTGGTAATGGAAACACCTACATTTCGATAAAACTCTCAAATATCAAGAAAAAGTTTTTACGCTCTCATGAGGTGGTTTTTCAGACGTGTCGATATAGAAGTATATCGCAAAAGTGTAATGGAAACACTTTTTTCGCAGAAATACGTCACCGGTCATGCAAGTCCTCTGTGAATTCCTCGTTCACGATCCTCTCCCAGAAATCCTTTATCCGTGGTTGCTGCCACACATAAGGACTTTGCCTTTGGAATACCACTCGCTCTCTTTGTCTTCGGCTGTAGACTACTGCAACAGCAGCAGTGGCAACCGAGATGATTGTTTCAGCTCGCAAGAGATTTGGAATGTCTTGCGGGACGAGATTTTACGAGAATTACGGCTTATATGCAAAACACCTTTAAATGGAAACACCTGCAAGTCCCAATTGTACTTTGTCAAAACTTTAGAAATATCGCATTTATTTTGCGCAAAACTGTAATGGAAATGCGACTAGCGTTGATACAGTGTAAAAAGTACTTTTTAAGTTTTTAGGCCACTTGGGGGCAGTGGAAACAAACTGTAAACACAGCAACAGTATCACTGTTTAAATTGGTGAACGTGTTAGCAATAGCATACACTTAATTATTACACAGTCATGTGTCGGTCCACCAGATAAATATAAGTCCAATACTAACTCTCTTTTTGCTCTGTTTTTGGTCACTACCAACGTCTGAGGGAAATATCTGGCTCTTGAACTATATGCTCCATGTGTTAACCAGTTAGTTTTCTCTGGTTTTTGGTTAGAATAAGGTGGGTTTTTGAAGCTTTTTTGCTGTTAAAAAAACAAACAGTTGATGAGGCTGAACTAAAACAGTAAAGTTGTGGGCCAATAAACCAAAAAAAGCAGTATATTAAATTAATAACTGTTCTAAAAATATCTTCAAACACATCAGAAAAAAACAGATTCCTATTATATGTATGTATATTATGTATACCAGGGTATTTTAAAATCCTGATGGTATGATTTTTAATACTACCAAAGATACAGATGCACCTCTCTCTATTAAACTCATTATATACAGTGCACATCATGCACTAGGTCAGTCTCTACTGGTCTTGGTTGATTGACATTCTGCCTACTCTTCAACCAATCAATTGGTAGCATTGTGTGTCCACCAAAGCATTTTTTTCCTGTCTCAGGGCTTGACATTAACGCTTGCCCAGACCACGTTTACTGTATGTTCAGACAAGCGGAATGCCTCAAGTGAAAAATTAATCTGATGTCCACTGTAATATTATCTGAAAAATAAACTGCACTGTATCGCTGGGAGCATCCAGCTAAGCTGCATGTGTGACCACCACGCGTTAAATGGGACTGATGAGGAAAAAATAACATACTGGACCCTGTTGAAGCTACCTCTGGTGTTGATGTCATATACAGCACAATGTTACTAATGTTAAACATTTCTATAGCACTGCATGTGAGAGAGAGACCTGTAATTTTTAGCCCAGTAGCTAACTCTGGTGTGATCCTATTCCTGGTGATAAATAAAACACTGAATGTCTTCTGTGATTATTTTTCACAGAGAAGGTTTGGGACAATACCACAAAGACCAACAGTCACATAGGATAATAAGTCCTGAACAACAACTGCCATTTACAGCTGGGAAAAGGAAAACACTTTGGGGAACACACAGCCTTATTAAAGTACCACCAGCGATTGTCCGACCAACCAATCGACCAGAATGTGACAGCCCTGGGAAATAGGTGTGAGAATACTACCTTTCTTGACATTTTTTGAGTTTATATTGTTCATATATGTCACAGTCTGCCTCTCTCCCTCACCTGCTCCTGGTAAATTTCCATTCACCTGCACCCTGCAAGAGCCAGCCACGCCCCGCTCATCAAGACAACTCCTCTCACCTGCCTCCACAGCTGCAGCTCATCAGCCAATCAGCCTGGTATAAAAGCCTCTCCAGCACACACGCTCTCTGCCAGATTATTCTTTGACTATGCAAGACTTTACAGCATTCATTCTCAGCTTGAGTGCCAGTTACTGACCCTGCCTGCCTCTGACCTGTCTATGTTACCTGAACGTCTTGGTCAGCTCAAGTTTCTGTTTATTGTGTGCATAAATAAAGGTCATTACCAACTGTCACAGAGTGCGGCATTTGGGTTCAGTCACATTCGTTACAATATATTAGACTAAAAAAAGCTTGTGCACTGTGGCGGACTCGCTGGTGGTGGTGGTGGGTAGCACCACACACGAATACCATCATATATCGTATACCCTGGTGAAATTTCTAGAAGGTATGTAAAATTAGATACCATCCAAGCCCAGTGTGGATGCAACAAAACACACAAAGGACACATACACAATAACAAAACCTCAATCCAGTCACACTCTACCAAAGTGATGATGGATAAATGGGCAGTGTTTCTGTAGATGTTCCTGGCCTGCTTACACGGGCCGCTCCAGTCCCCACTATGTGTTTGTCACCCTGAGGTGAGGCACCGCACTGTGGACAGTCTGCCTGGTCCTGCTTAGCCTCAACCCACCCACCCCCATCCATCCCCACCCTGGAGGCCCTGGGGCACCCCTGGGCTTACCGAGCTTCCTCGGGCCCACAGTTGGTGATCTAGTTTTACAAGCTGACACATATGGGATCCCTCTATTATTCATACTCCAGGGAGGTGGAGTATTGGAGTCTTGTACCATGGTGCCACAGTGGGAGGGGGGCGGAGGGGGTGTTTCTGCATCATTAACACAGTGCGTATTAGTATGTGCGTGCTTATTATTTCTGGATGGAAGGGGTGTTTAACTTTGACATGGGGTTATGTAACATATCAGATGATCCCCATACAGCATCAGTGTATTACAAACTAACACACACATAGAGGAGGTATGGCTGAAAGGCTGTCTATGCACATTTTGCACACAAATGATGCAAACACACACATGCTGATATTCCCATGAATGCAATCAGAGTGAAAGAAACACACGCTTACAGGCAGTGTGGCTGAAAACGTGATACGAAATCTACAGGACTCTCTCTTTACACACACACACACACGCACACACTGATTACTTCTCTCTGCTTGTACATGAGTGGGCCTCCTGACCAGCACAGAGGAGCTGGGAGTGAATTACAAACCATTATCCCTTGCGCTAAAGCAGTTACAGCTGAAACCTGAGAGCCCTCACCGGAGGGTAGAGATGGAGAGAGTGCAGACAGAGAGAGAGAGGGATAAGCCAGAGCGACGGAGAGAGTGTCTTTAGGACAAATGGAAATGAGGAGAAAACAGATGGGGGAGAAGGTGACGGAGGGATAGAATGACAGGAAAAAACATGGCGATGGAGAGCGGTAAGAAGGAGTGGAACGTCAGCTCTTGACATTTCTCTGCCACTCCACATGAGGTGAACTTGGCGGATGGTGTACCTTTCGGGTTTGTTTTTTATTTTCACCTCTCACTCCTCGCCCATTCTGTTCTTATCTCACCCCCCCCCCCCTCCTCCTCTCCCCCTCTTTGCCCTCTCTCTGTTCCATTTTCCTCCGTCACTTTGTCACAGGTTCATGGTTTCCTTGGAAAGATGACATCACATTAGTCACAGTGTTTAATCAAATGTCATGATCATTTCACAGAACTCTCTTTCTGTGTGTGCGTGCGTGTGTTTGTGTGTGCGCGAGTGTGTCAGTAATGTCACTTCCACTCTTGGCAGGAACAGAAGATTTATCCCTATGGGGACTCATCTCACGGCTCTCTGAGAAAATATGAGCAAAGGAGAGAGGGGGGGTTAGAGAAAGTTGAGGAAAGGGAGCTAATAAGAAAGTGTGTGTGTGTGTGTGCATGTGTGTGTGTTTAAGTTTAAGAGAGTAAATGAAAAAATTTGAAAGGGGTTAAGGGATGATGAAGGTGAAAGAGAGGAAACCAACTTGCAATTATGAAACAAAGGACGAGAAAAAGAAAGGACAAGCTGTGTTGCTGGCTGCAGGAGAGACGAGGACAGGAAGTGGAGGGGAGGATGCACAGCAGTGCTGTCCTCGAGGAGTGGGTATAGGGTAGTGGCGGTGGTGGTGGGTGTGAGCCGGGGATAATCCTTGTATCCCATTGTCTCCTGTTTTCAAACCAATTATTGTCATCTGCAGCCCCATGAAAGAGAGTTAATGAGGGGAGCAGAGCTTTGGAGTGTCAGGGCACAGTCAGGGGAACGGAGATAAAAAACAGAGGATGGAGAGAACGAGGGGATACGGGGGGAGAAATGTGGCGGTGATGCCAAGGGATAGAATGTAAAATAAGCGAGAGAGAAGAGAAAAAGTCAAGTGTCAGGGAAGCAGGCAGCTCAGTGATGCATTTTGTATGCCCTACACTTTCTTTTCCTTCGTCACTGTCACATACAAATCCTCCTTTTTACCTCCTTTTTACCTTTTGTCTTCAGAAAGAAACTAAAAACTAAGTTTAACTGGTTTCATTTTATGCGTTTATACTCACAAAATCCAACCAAATCAACTTCAAAGAACCATACATCAAATATAACTTAAAGAAAACAAAAGGTGTGCTAGCTTAAGCGAGATAAAGGCATCCCAAGTGTTGGCAAGAAACAACGCGACACGTAGCAATACCACTAGCTGAAATTCATATCCCAGTACCAATCAGGTAGCTACATGTCAACCCTGAATGTTAGTGGCTGGAATCAGGAACTTCCCACAACCTCAAAACTTGTCAGAGCTCAAGTGGTTCTTGGGAATGGTCAATGATATGGGCAAATTCATACCAGAGCTCTCTACAATAGGACAACCCCTCTACGAGCTGCTGAAGTCGAAGGTGGAGTGGCTGTGGGGAGCTGCACAGCAGACTGCAGATCACCTTCCAGAAACTTAAGACTGCCTTAGCATCGACACCTGCACTCTCCTTCTGTGAGGGTAGGAGGCAAACTGTGGTATCAGCTGATGCCAGTAGTCACAGGCATGGAGGAGTCCTGTTACAACAGCATGGTGAGGAGTGGAAACCTGTGGCCTACTGACTCAGGGACGCAAAGACCAGGTATGCTCAAATAGAGAAAGAATGCCTGGCTGGTGTATGGGCATGCGAACACTTTGAGAAATACCTGTTTGGACTTGACAGCTTTAAACTGATGACTGACCACAAGCCCCTGGTACCCTTCATAAACAGTAAAGACCTTGATAATGTCCCAGTAAGTTGCCATAGACTGCCGATGAGCCCGATGTGCTTTAATGCAGAGGCCGTGTATGCACCTGGGAAAACTCTAGCAGTAGCTGATGCACTCCCAAGGGGCCCTGTGCAAAGCTACGGGGATGAGACATCCAGTGACGACGTGGCTGCACAAATAGACTTGTCCCAGCTTCACCACAGAGGACGCAAGAGATTAGAGACCACACAGCCACAGACCGCCAGCTCCAGGCAGTAAGGCAGTTCATCCAGTCAGGCTGGCCAGTTCATGAAAAAACAATACCAGAGACAGTCAGGGACTTTTACAAGGTGAGAGGTGAGCTGTCAGGGGTAGATGGGTTAGTGGTCGGCGGTAATCATATCATGATCCTCACCTCTATGAGAACAGAGATACTAGACAGGATTCACTATGGCCAAGAATTTTACAGGACGTAGTAACAAAGGTGACTCAGTGTAAGTTTTGCAGAGAGAATAGAAGCACACAGAGGAAAGAGACATTAATGCCAACTGGTGCTGCTACCTTCCATGCCATGGCAAAAAAGTAGGCGTAGACCTGTGTGAGCACAAGAAGCAGTCACATTCGGTAGTGTCAGACTACTACTCTAGATATTTAGAGATCCTGCAATTACCTGTGACAACTAGCAGCCAGGTCACAGAAAAGCTAAAAGCCACATTTGCAAGGTACAGTATTCCAGAAGTGCTCGTGGGCGATAATGGACCTCTGCTAGTTTCTGAGGAGTTCACACAGTTCAATGAGAATTATGACTTTAGTCATGTAAGATGTAGTCCACATTATGCTCAGAGTAATGGCCAAGCTGAGAGGGCTGTACAGGTAGCAAGAGGTATCCTTAGGCAGGAAGACCCTCTCCTGGCTCTGATGGTCTACAGAGCCACACCCTCTTGTCCACTGGAGTGAGCCCTGCTGAGCTGCTGATGGGACGGACAATCTGGTGTGAGCCCTGCTGAGCTGCTGATGGGACGGACAATCTGGTCAACTTTACCCACTCTGTCCGAGAACTTGGACCCAAACTGGCCAGACAGGGAGGAAATCAAACAAGCAGATGCAGCCACCAAGCAGAGGAAAGCATACAACGCTACAACAGAAGGAACGGAGTAAGGAGCCTCTCCCTGCTGAACTCAGGAGACAGTAGCCCCTTTTACACTGGCAGATTTTCGGCGAATGTTGGGCCGTTTTGCTGGCAAGCTGCAAGTGTTTAGACGGATTGGTGAGTTGATCCGAGGTGCCCAATTTTCCGCCGCGTAGGGGTAAACATCTTGGCGGAACCTTTTTGGTTTAAAAAGAACGAGACGCCCTTCCGCCACGGGATGGGCTGTTGATGACGACGCATGTGCGACCGACTGGCAGTGGACTAACAGGAAACAGCTGATAGCAGGAACGAGCAGCTAGTAGCAAGAGGGAAACGCAAACCTGACAGACACTGTAAAGATGAGCAACTGGGGAGACAAGGAATTGCGCGCCCTCCTTGCCCTCGCAAACGAAGAGGCCATTAACCGTCAAATGACCGGAACGGTGACGGACAGGCCAACTTATGAGAGAATCGCCGAAAGACTGACCAGCCACGGCTTCCCTTGGAGTATGTCACTGTTTACGTCACACATCTTATATGGTGGACATGGATTAAGGGGGACAGTACGGGAGAAACCGACGACATCTGTTAAATGTACCTACAGTACCTACACACCCACCTACACCCACGGAGCAGGTTACTGTAGAGGCAACTGAAAATTCTCACACTGAAATAAACACTCATCACACAAATACAGACAATTTGGCTGAAGCAGCTGCCACACGCACACAAATGACAGTTACTGTGACCTGATCAAGTAGAGCTGGATTTGTGAGGAAAAAAAGAAGATGAGAAAAACAGAGATGTGTTACCTGTTAAATGAAACAGACATGTGCTATTTGTTAAGTGTTAAAATTGAGTTGCGAAATTGCTGTGAGAATGGTTAAACGAAAGGTGACTGTGAAATACACCATGGAGGTAGAAAGAGCGACACATAAGAACTGTAAGTGAAAAAGTTCTTTATTATATTCAGTAATGTTGCAGGCAGAATGTTAATCTCATAAGAGGAAAAGGTGTGTTAAAGGATGTTTAAGGAATTTTCAGAATTAGCGGGTTTAATATTGAGAGGAACACATCTTTGAGGGGGAGATGTAAGGTTTGGAATTTCCTACAGTAAGTGTACCTTGAAGGCATCAGTACAGATCTTGCGATAGCTGCAGTAACGAGATGTTACGAGATATCCAGGAAGACAATTGATGTTATGTTGTGTTGATAACGTGGTCCCAGGCTTACAAATAAATGCCCCCAAGCGTTGGACATTGGGGGCCTCTTTTCCAATTATTTTTTGGGGGCCCCAAGCACATTGTCTACACATTGTTTCATAGGAACCCCCTGCATAGTGTATCTTTAATCAATCGATCTGTACATCTAATCCTACCTGTGTCCAGTATGTCAACATTTTGAGTTTCCTGTGTTCACTTGGTCTGTGTTGAGTATTTTCTAACCTGTATATATGTACCATGCTCAAGGCTATGGCCCACGTCTTCTCTCTGCGCAGACCCGACAGGTTGTCTGTTGTGGGCTGCTTTCACCATGGTAACCACACAACATTTTTATCTTCAATCCATTCAGTCAGTCCTCAATCTATACAGTCCATGCAGTGTTTGTACATGGCTCCCGACAGTATGTCTCTCCCTCTCATCTTGTCAGTAATGTCTGTCTCTTATTGATATTTCCAGTGCAAAGATGCCACTAATGCAAGATTTACTGAGTCATGGTTACACATGTGGCTCTATCTTTCAATGTGACAGCCAAACTGTGAGCAAAAAAATTAACATTTGGTTCGAAATGATATAAAATGAAAAGATTTATTATGCTGTGTCGTCCAGTGCTCCCTGTATTATGCTGCCATAGCTTCCAGGATTGTGCCAAGTTAATAAAAATACAGTGTATTATTAAACCTATATCAAATTACCCAAAGCTGGAAACCCTAATATACTAATTTCACATATAAAGGAAAGGAAAGTATCTTCTGAGCATTTTGTGCTTTTTACTTGGAGCCAACAGTAAAAGACGACAGGAAATGAGAGGAGACAGATGAGGAATGACATGCAATAAAAGTCAACGAGCAGGATGGGTAATCATTTTGTTGTGGATCTATTTTGTCTTCTTAATAAGGTTGTTTTTGGGACTTCCTTTTTAGATGTCACAGCAGTGAATGGAAAATGTATTTCAACCCTTAAAGTGAGTAAGCAGCGATGCCTGCTTACATTTATGCCTATGCATTATTCAAAGACATACGGCATATTATGATGCTTTTCAGATCAGTGAATAAACACTTAATGCTCACATTACCCAGTGTGCACGTGTCCTCTGTGTGTGTGTACGTGTGTGTTGTGTTGCTTAAAGCACATGTTGTTTCAGCTGTGACTGGCAAGGCAGGTCACTGTGGGAGCATGAATGCTGCGAGTGACTAGAATTTGCAACTGCCTCCCCCTAGACACAATACACACACAGTCACTCATGTGTGAAAAACACACACTGAGAGCACGGCCTGAATCTGTTGAATTTTACAGCTTCAGAACTGCACCTACCTCACTTTACCAGCTGCTTTTGTGTGACAAATCCGATCTGTTTTAGGCTCAAACCCTCTTATTACCTGCTCCGACAACTCAGTCACAACTGAAAATGAAATGCAGCGAGAAAGATTGCAGCTGATAAGGTGATAATGACAAATGAGGATGTGATTTTCTTTTGCAGGTTTTTTTTTTTTTTTTGGCGTGTGTTTATTAGAGTGTGCAAGATGAAGAGAAGGTGGCAGAGAAAGACAAGACAGGAGAGATGTTCTAGCAGTGATGAAGTAAGAAGACAAGAGGAAAAGAACGCTGGGAAGTTTTCACTTTCTCTCGAAAATCTCGACGCTGCATTCTTGTCACTCGTTCGCATGATCAATGTGAGGATGTGTGAGGAATGAAGAAGAAGGGGGAAAAAAGATAGCTCGCTGCTTTTAGTCAGCAGTGAGGGAGACTGCCGTTACTGCCCAAGATCACCCCTTAGTGTATAAGCACTTGCATGCATTCATTACAATATGTGCACATTCATTAGTCTACGTATATTGTTTTAAATCCTATAAGAGCCCACAGATCCACCAAACTCCCCCTCATCAAATCAATGTAAACACAAACTCACCATTAAAACAGGATCATTCAAAGTATAAGAGCAGCATTGTCAGTTGATTACGAGCTAACACAATGAAAAAATTACATCTTGGCAGGATTACTGCTAATCTGTAGTTGCAATACATATCATCCTCTGATGTGCATGTAATTGGCAGAGTCATTATTGAGTGTCTTTTCCATATTAAGCATTCACAAAGGAGGATCAAAGCAGATCTGCGACACAGGGAAGGTGTGGAACGGCTTTTTGTCTGTTTTATCTAAATAAAAGAATTTAACTGCACAACTACAGTATGCAAATGTAATCCTATATCTCACAGTAATCTACTGAGACACATCAACATCATCAAAAACATCTGAACACTTGGCACTGAGTGTATTCATGTAGTCATTTTTGGAATGTCAGGGCGTGATAGACAGCTATGATGGAAGGCTTGGCAAAGTGTCAAGTCTCTGCAGATACAGAGGTGTCAGGCTACATATCAGCAAGGAAGGACCTGACCGAGATAAGAAATCAGGACCAGCATCTTACCCTAGTATGCCACATGCACATTTAAACATCGCTGTAAAATCTGATCTTGTCTACAGGTTTATTTAAAGATGCCAAGCTAAATATCAGTCAAATACACAGTAACACCTTATCCAGATAAATATGATCTTACATATATAAAAACAGTAAAAGATGGTCTTGTAAATTTCAGGAAATGGCACTTAAGTTCTTGAAATTAAAAGAAATACACGAGATTTTTGCAAAATTGTTTTTCATATGTGCAAAGACTGACGTAGAAACTTTATGTAGAACTACATAAAGTTGTACCAGAACAAGACTGAGGTTTGGCTCAGACTGCCAGCCCAATATGGTTTTGGGCACATCCAGATTTGTGCACATTGATTCTAGAGAGTCAAGTTCTAGAGAAACCATTTCTTATGCCTGGAAGTTTCGGGGAGTGCAGCGAAATGCTGCCTACCTACTTTTGTTCACACAGAATGTGCCTTTTTCGGGGCAATGGGGGGCGTGAGCAAGTAACAAAACGTGTAGCTCAGCGTGTGACGTAAACAGTGACGTGGGAGAAAAGCCGCGGCTGGTCAGTCTTTCGGCGATTCTCTCGTAAGTCGGCCCGTTCTTCGCCGTTCCCGTCATTTGACGGTTAATGGCCTCTTTGTTTGTGAGGACAAGGAGAGTGTGCAATTCCTTGTCTCTTCAGTTGCTCATCTTTACTGTGTCTGTCAGGTTTGTGTTTCCCTCTTGCTATAGTCCACCGCCAGTGGGTCGCACCTGCTGCATCATCAACAGCTCCTCCCACAAGTCTTCAACAGCCCCTCCCATTGCGGAAGGGCGCCTCGGTCTGTTTAAACCAAAAAGGTTCCGCCAATATGTCTACCCTACGAGGCGGGAAATTGGGCACCTCGGATCAACTTGCCAATCCGACTCTGTGTGTCTAAATGCTCGCAGCTTGCTGGCAAAACGGCCCAACATTCGCGGAAAATCTGGCAGTGTAAAAGGGGCTATAGAGAACAACAGTCTGTGGACATATGGCAACAGAGTTCTGTACTGTGACTTGACAGCGCAATCGTTTGGAGGGTAAAAATGATGGACATACATTTCTCATGCTCCCACATTGGAAAGCCACGTCACCAGCACAACTCTGGAGTTGACGTTGCCTTTCTTGTTACGACAGCAACCCATGCCGATAGATTGGCAATGTCTAGAAACACAAATCCGATGTGATAACTTGCAAATAACAGCACAGACAGTGTGTCTTAAAGATCTCTTTTGAGAAACAAATTGGGTTTGCCTGTAGTCTGAACGTAGTCAAAGAGACCACAGCCATGCTAGCTACTCTGTGAGGCTGTACTTAGGCGCAGATGTGCTTTAGGCTAAATGCTAATATCAGCATGCTAAGACTGCAAACCAAAACAAAACACAGCTCCCCCAATCATCTGAACAAGGACAGCCTGTTAACACAGAGTGGGTGTCAATACTGAGAGTTTTGGCAAAAAAACAATCACCATGATATTACATCTAATAGTTTAATATTTATGAGACATCCCAATCACAAAGTCATTAGGATGTATCCCCTGGAAACCATGAGCGCATGTTCCTAATTTTGTGCCACTCTATTGTGTAGATGTTGAGGTATTTCATTGGATGAGTAAAAACTATACCATCTGGGATACTGGTACCAAGTTTCATCCAATCCAGTGGTTTCTGAGATATTTCATTAAAGTGGTAACTAACCAGCTGACATCGGGGCACTAAAAGCCGCGCTGTGAGCATGGTTACACAAGTGGAATGCTAATATATCATATTTTAGGACTACTTTTAAGACATGACTTTACACTGAATGACTTTTTGTTAACATTTTCTGCAGTGAGGCCCTGTGTTCTCATCATTATCTGGCTTTGCGCAGAGCTCTCCGACTGCCAGCACTAATTTTACACATTTAATTGCCTATCAAGCACCAAAAAAACCCTCAGATGGAGACAAACTTACAGACCGGCTAAAACTGCTCCCAACTCTATCGCTGGCTAATTATTTCGGAAATTTGTGCCAACATATTTTAGCTGCGATGATCCTGAGTGTAGACAGAGAGACAGAATTGGACCTCAGACCTCAGTCTGTGTTGGGACACTCCTCTGCTGCTTTTTGGCCCTGGCATATTTGTGTAGAGAAAGAGATGGGTGTGAATGAATATGTGTGTGTGTGTGTGTGTGTGTGTGTGTGTGTTCTAACCGATGGGCGCTGGTCATGCAAGCTATGCTGCTGTCTAATTATCCAGATGTGATGGATGGCTTTGATTAAATCATATGAAGGCTGAAGCAGTCATTGCCTCCCTCTACCTCTGATACCCCCCTCCCTATCTCTGTCGCACACACACACACACACACACACACACACACACACACACACACACACACAGGTTGGAAACCCTTCAATCTCTCCCTCTTCTCACACTGTATGATATGGGACTTGAGTAGTTCAGAACGGATGAGCCCTGCTTTCAACATTGATAAAAGATATCCATAAATCATCTGGAGTGAGCGAGGGAGGGAGAGAGAGACGGAGAGAAAGTGAGTGACACCATGAGTGGAGGAAAAAGGGAAGATGGACAGCCAGAGAGATAGAGATGCAGAGAAACAGACAATCAGAAAGAATATAATATCACAGCCATTTCCAAACTAATAACACTCGCTAAATGTTAATTTTCCACACAAAATAGCTAATTCCATCTTCTCATTGAAAGTTGGATAAGCAAGAATGTTTCGGGAAAATTGGATTTATCATTTTAATCATTTATAGTTTTCATTTTGTGGACTTGTTTTGCAACATTTACTGACTATGAATTTAGCAATTGGCTGAGTTTAACCTGTTCTGATCACAATCGAGATGAATAGCAAAAACACGGATGGAAACCACAGTTTGCTACGATATTTATGTCAAAACATCAACAAACGCCACTGACCACACGTTTAGGGTGGTTTTAGGACAGGTTCACACATGGCCATAGGCAGCAGTGTTAAGCCAGGCAGGGGAAAGCCAAATTCTTAGAAAATGAGCAATCGTCTATTTCATCATAAACAACCCAGAAATGGGGCTCAAAGTGCAAAATACCAGACTTCTCCTTTAACCATTCATTAAAAGTAAATAACCAACGTTTTTTGGTTGAAAAAAGGTCTGTTTTGAACATTTATTGTCATTTTCCCTATTAGGTGGTCTTCGTCTATTGTAATGCATGAAAAAAACCCACATAATTAAGTATCCTGATCAAAAAACGTTTTAGATAATGATTTATGAGTGCATTTAGAGTAGAAATCCACCATTAAAATATTTTGATAATTAACATAATAACATAATTTGGTGTTGAACGGGTTAAGTGGTTGCCTTTTCTTTGAACTGGAAAATACAATCCGTTTTTAAAAGACCTACAGGAGCCCTATGGCACAAAATAGTGGACACATTTACAACATGCTTTTTTTGTTATCTCTCTTTTATTGTGTCTATTTTCCTGTCAGTAATACAAAGCAGCAGCTTCGGCTTTTGACAGTGACAGATGGCCCTCTGTCTATGTGGCTCGGAGAAGAAGAGGCAGGAGAGTAAATAACTTTTTGATCTGGAAATTTAAACAATCCTGTAGGAATGATAGCAAAAGCAAAGCTTATTTTCTAGCTGTGAGTGCGATATAAAAAGTACATCAAATAATATGACTCTCATATTAAGTTGTTGAGAACGGGGTTGGCATGCAGGACTGCTACAGAGAAAATGATTCTCAGGCTAATTCTCTTATCTGCGGCTGATAAGCTGCACTGCAGATAATCAGGAAGCACAAGTGATAACCTGTTCTCCTGCAGGCTCACTACAGTCTGCGTCTTCTTCACAGCTACACAAGCCAAACTACACACGTCCTGATGTGCCTCCTAATGAGATGCTGTCCTTCACTGCTACAAAAAGCTGCTGTTTGAAGTGTAACTCTCGCAGAAACCATATGCTGACAGCAAAGAGACCTGGCACAGAGCACATCCAGCAGCATGGATAGGCAGTGCAGGTCCAGGCCCCCCCACTGAGTCACTTGCGCCTGTCTTGGATGAGCTTCTGTCCCACAAGGTAGACTAGATAAATTTAATGTATTATATCATTCTTTATTGCGGGGTGAAAGTTTGAAAGAAATGGTTCCGCTTTTGATCATATGAAGTCTAAGTATATCCTCTGCAGGTGATGAGCTCGACTGGTTTTAACTTGTGTTTAACAATAGCCCTTATTACACTGCCTATTGAAGGCGGGAATGTAGCACTGTTATTTTTCCTTGCCATTCCCTACATAAGGTACGGCTGGGAAACGTGGAGGCAGAGTTGTCTCATCTTTAAACCAGCAGTGAAGGTGGTAACAGTGCCAAATCGACATCTGTGTTAAAGGGAAATCCAGAGGATGGTATCATGAACGCACCAGGTTGGCTGTTTTGACATCATTTTATGTGTGTAAAAAGCAGCTAGAAGCAGTTAGCAGCTAACTCGAAGACGTGACAATGAAGTCTAGGAGCTCCTTACCCGCTGGGCAGAGGACGAGATCAGCTGCCTTATAACTGGGATAGTAAATTATTGCCACGTTATGCCTTTATTATTGTCTGTAAAGTACTGCCAATGCCTCTCCAAGGCACTGTTGTGTTTCAGGTCACCTCTGTCATTCCATTGACTTCCAGGACACTGGTGTGCTATCTGAAATTTCACACTACGGCAGTATGATGCTGCCGTTGTTTGGTCCTGTGTAAAAAAGCAAGGGTGGCTTAAAGAAGGGACTTCAAAGTGACCCAATCGCACAGTCTGTGTGAGAAGGGCTTACTGTATGTAAGTGACGCCAACTTGTCAAGAGTTTTGCAAGAGTTTTTTTTTTTCATTTCAGCCAACGTGTGGCCATTCTCAGAACCCATCGGCTATCGGTCTACCTATGATGAGCCTCTGAGGGCAGCGGGCAATATTTCAGGAGGTGCAGCATTGCAAACAAATGTCAGCTGATCTCTATAAACAGATATCTGCATATGGATGCCTGTACATTTTTCAAAAAAGCTAATAAAAGCTCATGGGTTCGGCGATTGCATTTTGGCCAATGTGTCCACCTGCCTCTCAAATGTGATTGGTCAATACAACTCAGATGACAGACTGACACCAGTAAACTTATGGTACAAAAATCTTGTCCCGTTGCATACGACTTCTGGATACATATGCAGATATCTCTTTATTGACATTAGCATGTAGTTAGCTTGGTTTAAGTATTAGCAATGTAAGTATTGGTAATGAAACGAAAACTAGTGTTGACATTACCACCAAGCTAGCAACCTCAACAGGGACAAGTGCAGCCACTACCCTGCTATCTTCACCCCCTCTCCTTCACCACCATCACTACTGGGACCCGAGTTTTCGTTTTTGCCACCAGCAGCTAACAAGTTACCTCAGAACCAGCTATGCATCTGTTTGAAGCCGTTCTCCCAACCCTCACAGGAAACTCTAAAGTGTGCCGTCTCTTTTCTGAACCATCTCTGCCCTCATCTTGGAGAATTAAGCAGTGTAATTCCAGATGACCTCGGGGTGGATAAACCTAAACAGGTAGCTCTAGATAGCACACTTTTGCCGGTGCATGGTACCAAAACAGATCTTGGCTTAAGTTAGAAGAAATGCGAGATGGAGTGGAGAGACAGTTTACTGAGGAGATGCCATTCATCTGGGAATCGCCAGCTGCAGCTTTATTAGGTGCAGCCTGAGCCACAAAGTGCGGTAATT
Source organism: Epinephelus moara (assembly GCF_006386435.1). Taxonomy (NCBI): domain Eukaryota; kingdom Metazoa; phylum Chordata; class Actinopteri; order Perciformes; family Serranidae; genus Epinephelus; species Epinephelus moara. The sequence goes on from NC_065527.1 coordinate 10,532,980, forward strand.
AGGCCACAATTATATTACTCATATCTTTTTGTGTAAGTTGTTCTCCTGAATTGTCTCCCAGCTTTAAGGTGGTAAAAATAATGGTCCTCACTGTATGTTTGCCAAAATCGAGTCATAGATCCATGAGAGTAGAATAAAAAGTCCCCTGAGCCGCTCACTGTCTTGGTCTTGCTTATAGTGCTGTCCATGGTGCTGTTGTAACTGTCACAATGTTTTATAATTTTTTTTAGCATGTGAAATAGGGTATGGTGAATGTGCTAGGAAAGGTAGTATTGGCACGGTCACTACCTGGAGCTCGCATAAACGGAGCCTGGGTTTGTTGAAGGTGACGACGTGCGCGCGTTCCCTAGCACCCATTTTTCAGGGCGCAGATAACCTGAGTTCACCTTTTGGAACACAGCAGCAGGCATCGCATGTCATGTGATGAAGAGCAACTAATCACAACTGACAGATATCTTTCCCTTATCTATCCAGTCTGTGGTTAATATGGAGAGGAAGTTGATCGTTTTAGTGCAGGGCTGCCAGAGCTTTACATCTGTCTCACAGACAATAGGCCTACACACAAATAACAACTGAAAGAAGATCAATTCAGCACTCAGGATTTCAGGTAAATAGGCTGTGATACTGTGCTTGTTAAGGTTGCTGAGCACCGTCAGACGCAACCCGCCACCGCACACAAGAGGCACAAGAGTAGCACCCAGCACCTGACCTCACGTTTTCCAGCATGTGTACGGCCCCTTCGGCCTCAGACTGTTTGTGTATGGATTATTAGATTTAAAACCATACTTTGCCATTCACATAAATAACAGGCTGTACTATCAGGTCACAATTAATTCATACAGACATCATTAAAATAGTCAGTACATGCACATTAATTCATAGCAGTCTTTTAACATATGAACCTACATTATATCAAACTCTTCAATATGAATTCATTGTTGCATTAAAAGGTCTGGAAAAAAATTACCAGAACTAAATGCCTGGCCAGCTTCTCTCCTCATTCTCCGGGACTGGCATAGAGCCACGAAGCCATATACACATGCAAGCAAGTGAGCACAGATACACACAGACATGAGATAATGTATGCACACCCACACACAGGCACCCATTCAGAAGTGGGACTTGAGTGAAGGGGAAAAATGGAGGGAGGTGACTCATTTCTGCAAACTACAGCTCACATGACATCAATATAAAGGCTTTTGAGGACTTCGCTGTACTGAAAAATGATGTGGAATCACACACGCTGGAACAAACTGCAATAAATCTCAGTTACAGTTACAGGGGATGACAATTATCAACGGCAATGCTATATATATATATATATATATATACTATACACAACACCATACACTGTACACAACATTTAATCAATTCAATCAATCAATCAATCAATCAAAGCAGCACACACACCACACCACATTCAAGAGTAATATACTGTAGGCACACATTTGAACTCCTGTGTGTTAGTTTAACAGTATCACAACTTAAACAACAGAAGGCAACAAGACCACACAGGTGTTTTCACTTTGCTGATGAGACATTTCCACTCATCAAAGTGGGAAAACAGGTGTTACTAATGACAATAATGACGGCAACGTTGCATCCAAGTGTCCCGGTGGGTCAAGACAGTGTGACAGTGTGACAGTGAGCCAGCAAGCACAGTACCAGGACTCTGAAACTGAAGCAGCTAAACAGAATTCAGACATTATTCCATTATTATTTACACTTTAGTTTTCATACTGTGACTGTCAGAATGTCCTCAAGTGAGAAAGGCCTATTCATTTGTTACCTTTACTGGAACTATGACATCATGTCCAGGATGGAGGGCAGGGTTGGGCTGACATGACTATTACTCGATTAATACTTAATAAATATGCAACAGCTGTTCTCAGTCACACTGAGTAAAACTCACAGGACAGTTATGGAGATGTCAATCAAGCACAGTTACACGCCCACGTTGTCTTGAGAGCTAATCTGCATTGTAAGTGAAAACACCTGTGCGGGTGCCCAGAGAGTGTAGGGTTTTTAAAATCATATACTGGGACACCATTTTTTTTTATTTTTTTTTCCAAGGATGGCGAAGGAACTACCCACCCCAGTATCCCTCTGATTGCAAGTACTCATGGTTGGTTAGGTTCAAGCATGAGGAGGAGGAGTGAGATTGGTTAGGGTAAGGGTCATGCCTTCGCCATATAGGAAAACCGCTGGGCAGTTGTATGTTTCCATGAACCAGTCAAGTTGCACTTACACTTTACATCCATGTCTGTGAAAACATGGATGCTTCACACACATCTTCCCACCAGCAGCACAGAGGATCTATGCAATCACCACATTTTTAAGGTGCCCCAAGATTAGTGTTGCTAACTTAACATCTGACCAAATGTCTTCCCTTCTGTTCCTGAGTCATACAGAAAAGTGTTTTTGCAGAATGTTATGATGTCATAGTGAAGTTGACCTTTGACCTTTTGGATATAAAACATCATCACTATCATTTTATCCTAATAGACATTTGTGTGAAATGTGGTCATAATTAGCACATGAATTCTTGAGTTATGACCAAAAACATGTTTTCGTGAGGTCACAGTGATGTTGACCTTTGACCTTCAACCACCTAACTGTAATCGGTTCATTCTTGAGTCCAAGTGGATGTCTGTGCCAAATTTGAAGACATTCCATTCAAGGCTTTCTTGAGATATTGCGTTCACAAAAATGAGACAGACAGGGTCACAATGATCTTGACCTTTGAGCTATGACATGTTCGCAAGAATGGGACGAACGTATGTATGGACAGCTCGAAAACATAATGCCTCCAGCCATGGCTATCAGCAAAGCAGAGGTATAAAAAAGGTACTAGGGCACCTCAACCCTCAGACTCTAACGATCATTGTAACCACTTGTAAAAAGTTTTGAGTACATTTAATCAAGAATAGTGCTTAAGTACAATTTTGAAATACTTGTACTGTACTTGGATGTTCTGCTATGTTATGGTACATATCAGAGAGAAATATTACTCTATGCTCTTTACTTCACTACATTTTAGGGATGCACTGAACCCATATCTGGATCGAATATTGGCCCCGATATCATCAAAATAGATGGATCGGGTATCGGAAAATGCAACCTATACCTGAGGCGATCCTTTCCCTTTAAATCTATTGTGACGCGAGCTACGTCATACGTCATGGAGCGAAGGAGAGAATCTGCTGTGTGGAGGTATTTCACACTATTTCAACTGCTGTTGCACAATTGTTTATTTTTGTTAATATAAATAGTTCATCATTGCATTAATCTGTTTCATCTTCTTTCATTTTATCTTAGGAAAGAACTGTGTAGTCATCAATGCCTGATGCCTCTAGTCTTTTCTGTTCTACATGTAAAGGTATATAGCTTTTTAGGTCAACCATGGTATCGGATCAGTATCGGGTATCGGGTATCCCACAGCATCGGGATCAGTATTGAAACTGAAAAAGCTGGATCGGTGCATTTGGCAGCTGTAGTATTTTCAGATTACAATCTCTGCAAAAAAATACTGAAATTTGAAATACAGTGCATTGTGAAAGTTTAAACCGGTGGTTTCCAACATTTTGTGCTTGTCACCTTACAAAAAATGTAATGTCTAGTGTCTAGGGCATCTCGTCTCAATTCTGTGAGTTGTTTCCTCCCTAAACTTCTTAGATAGTTACATTTAAAATGAATCATTATTTTACAAAAAGCAAAGATTAGAGAAACAGAGAATACAAATGTATATAGCACAACTTTTTTTTTCTATTTGCATTAATCATCTCACCCCCTTCAGATTTATCTTTCTGTAACTCACAAGGTGCCGGCTATTAAATTGCAAGTAACTTGTAAATTGTAAGTTATGCTTCACTGATTAAACCTAATTGAATTGTGAATTCAACTGAATGCGATCTATGGTAAGTGGCTCTTGTATAAGTGCGATGCCTCCATATAGAAACTGATGGACATGGCAGAGGCAACATCTATCATCACCTAGCCCGTGATTTTCATGTATCAGGATGCCTCATCATGTGTGATCTCTTACGTAACCCACACACCTGTCAGAAGCGACTGCTCTGCACTCGCCCTGACGGCAACAACAGGCACGGCATATCACCGTAGCAACAGTGCAAAGCCACGTTTAGACTGAAAACTGAGGGTTTCCTGTTCTTACAATTACATTTTGATGATTCTGTTATTACACTCGTAAAGAACGTCACAACCTATCTTGCCCTGCCATCACACCAGAGAGGATGCACACACAAAGACACACACACACACACGGTGCACTTTGTCTCTAAGTGGCCCTCTCTCTGGCTATAAATAAGTCAAAGCTTCAAAGCTCCATGTTTTTCTGATTAATCCAACACTGGACAAAAAAGAGTGATGCATAACTGTATGAGCTGAGGTGGTGATGGATAAAGAAGTGAATAGCAAGGATAAATAAACAAAATGACAAATGGATGGGAGGCAGATGAATGGAAGACAGTTAAGTGGTTTTAGCCAATTAGAGAGGGAGAGGAGATAGATCCAGAGTGCTCCCAGACACCAGATGGACTGAAGAGTGCTGGCGTCACAGCGGTAACAAAAGACTCAGGAGGAAGGAGGGAGGGGAGAGGGAGAAGAGAGTGAGGAAAGGAGGAGACTGAGGCTAAGAATAGTAGTACAACCTCGGGCCAGCACAATCGGTCGGCCCTGCTTGCTATTTTTACTTTACTACTGTGCCAGCCAGCACTTGTCTGCCATCTCTCCCTCCTCTCTTTTTGTATCACTCTCTCCATCAGTCATTTTCCAAAATGTAAGGCCAACTTCAACATCCATATGAAACAATCAAGCCGCATTCCCAACCCATGCATGATGGTAGGTACACGTCAAACCGTTGTATGGTTGCGAATGTGAACCGCAGCTTCTAAAGCACACCATCTACAGAGAGTAACTCAATCAATACCGCTTCACGCGTGAGATCAAACACAAGACACTCGAGGCCGAGGAGAGAGAACAGAGTGAGTGGCACGCTTCTGATCCACACCCGCTTAGAGCTGCTTCACTGACGTGGGTTAATCCTTGAGAGGTTCCACTGGGAACCCTCACTCACTCCTCCAGGGGATGGATTTCAAGGACGCACAAGACAGAAGAAGGATTTATATGTGAGGGTGCAGGTGACAAGCAGCCGCAGGAATTGCATGTGATTGTGTGTGTGCACGTGCATACTCTCTGCTTACCACAGTCTCATCAGGAAATGGTGCTCCATGCCATCAGGTAGAATCGGCCGGCTAAATAACTCTCAGTCGCTCTGCAGACAGGAAGAGACAACAGGAGAAACATCAGGGAAGCTCAAACAGCAAGATGCTCACATGAGCTGAATTGTGTAAACTCTATACCTGGCAGGAAGCGCTAAGCTTAGTCTCTCTTCCATTTCTCTACAGTACATCCCTCCCTCTGTCACAGGAAATGCACCCCTCCCCATAAGCTCCGACCTGTAAAATAGTCCCCGGCGGTGGCTAAAGATGTAATGTGGTGGAAAATGTGTGGCTGAGCCTGTTGGTCCCGAAACAAGAAGCTCCCCTGACTGCCTGGCTAAGGCTACAGCCCCCCTGCTTGGAGCACTGTGGGCCCTGCACGGACCTACGAATGGAGGGACGACGGGAGCACATGAGGAGAACAAGTGAAGAGAGTAAAATCAGCGATGGAAATAAACGTTTGGGAGTGGAAAGGAACAGGGAGAGAGACAGAGGAGGGGATGACTAAGAGGCTAACAGCTTAATTGAGTGTGTGCTGCATCCAATTACCTCCTAAAGGTAGCAGAATGTGTGAAATCACTTCAGACTTCAGAAAACAAAAAATACACACACACACACACACTGGGGCTTACACAAAAATAACAGTGTGAGCGTGTCAGCTGATGTCAGAACACGTGTGTATGTAAATCTGTACACACCAATGGGGATAATAAGACAAGAAACAGAACAAAGCATCTTTCATGTGTTAGAGTGAGCTGAATGCTGAATGCTAAAAAGCTAACCGCGGTTGCGTTGGAGACTGCCACGGGGTTCCACACACTTTATTACCCTTCCATTAGCATTAGCATTAGTCCAGTGATTACTATTAGCTGTTAGCATTAGCTCCCTGGGCTGTTTTCTTTCTGTCGTTTTGTGCCTCATTATAGCTAACGCACATCCTCAGCATGTGTTAGTTTGAGGCTCCATGGCAACAGCGGCTAATGCACAGACCACATTTACACAGTTTGAATCCATGTGAGTCGTCTACAAGATAAGTGGATACATCCTCACAATTCCCAAATGCCACAACCAAGAGTCTGATTTCATTTCAACAGCGCATCACCTGGTAATTATATTTGCTGGGCAAAACAGAGTTGTGTCACACGCATGCAGTCGCATTCAGAGACCAAAGTACATAGTCCATGATCACAGAAGGATTTTAATATGCACTGTGTGACACGAGGTGCTGTATCCTTGCCAGTCCTACACGGAGGATCTGCCGCTGTCGTTCGTCAAGCGGAGCATGGCAGATGCTCTCATGAGCTCCCATTGATTTGCCGAAAAGCGCGTGCGCGCGTGTGCTTGTGCGAGTGTGTGTGCGCGCGGGGGTGATGTGTCGCTAGCTAGCTGCAGAGATAATTAGAACACAACTCTTTTGCTGTCCCTGCAGGCCACTGATCCAGCTGCTTTCATCTAATATAGGTCAGCTGTGACAAAGCCCTCAGCATGGACACTGATCAGCTCTGGTCGCTCTCTCATACACAAAATATGCAGTTGATTTACACAAACACACATGGACACGCTGTCTCACATGCATGTTGATGGTACATATGTTGCACATACAGGCGTGCACACTTTGCAGGTGAGTACCCACACTACAGCCTCTACTTTAATGATGGCAGTCACAACGGGTGTGTGAGTTCAGAAAAACTCACTGGCTCACAGCTTCATCTGCCCACCAGTTTCCAGCTGCTGCCCACACACTGCCCAGTTCATGAATACAGCAAATGAGTAACTACAAGCTCTTCACAGCAAAAGAAGATATTGCCAGACGAAGTCAATGCAAATTTGCTCACTCGTTCCAAAATCAATACCAGACTGGAAATAATCTTTAGTTTCTTTGACAGTAAGTTTGTGTGTATAATACTCTGTGGAGCCGGAATTGCATTAGTTTATAGTTTAGTGTGGTGCTGAGATGTAATGGCTGTATCACAAACACTAAATTAAAATTGGATGCAGAAAAAAGATGTAATAACTGAACCCATTTGAATTCTGATTATATTTTGATTGTTTTCTAATGATATGTGACATTGCTTGGTGACTCTCTCAAACGCATCTGTCACATCAAGGTTGTCACATTTCATATCATGTAATACTTTCCGTTACATAAAGCTTCATGGTTACACAGTATAAAAGGCTGTTTAGACTCTGAATTGAGGATTCTCATGATTTAGCAGACTTTTGTTTACCAGTAAATGCCTGGAAATCGTGTTCTTTTGCTTAGCTTTTCTGTAAGTTTATCCTCTCTCTCTCTCTTTCTCTCTCTCTCTCTCTCTCTCTCTCTCTCTCTCTCTCTCTCTCTCTCTCTCTCTCTCTCTCTCTCTCTCTCTGTCTCTCTCCCTCTCTTTTTCTCCCTCTCTTTTTCTTTCAACATAGCTGGAAGAGCAAATTTATCTGAACACTTTGTTCTCTGGCAACAACTGTGGGATTCAAAGTTCTCCTCTGCATATAACCTCTAAAAATGCAGAGAGGGCTACAGCTTAGTTAACAGCAAATCCTCCATATCCTCACAGACACTTTCTCAAATGGCTGCACAATATGTCTTTTCAGCATCAACGCTGCGATGTACATATGCACAATGGTTGCACAGCAGGATGCGCAATGTCAAGTAAAGCAAATCAGCTCAAACATATCAGGGCACGGTCACACATGAGCAAAATTAACAAAGGCAATTTTTCACCCACTGTCCACTTCCATTCAGTCCGAGCAGAGGGGTGAATAAAACATTAGCTTTCTGTGGCAAAGCAAATTTGCATCGTGGCCTACGCATCACATGGAGTTCAACTTTCGTAAACTCTGAGCGGTAAGTTGCTGCCTCAGCCAATAGCAAAGAAGAGAGACTGATATTGCCGTGTTTAACTACGCCATGAAAAATACAAACATGAAAGATGCTGCCTGGCTGGTTGCGAGTCTAGAGACAGGCATGGAACGTAAGAAAAAGGAAAATGTACCACTAATTTTGCGATATTTATCACTACCGCACGGTAATGTGGTGGTTATCACTGTTGCCTCACAGCAAGAGGGTATCTGGATCGTTCTCAGGAGAGAGCCCTTCTGTGTGGAGTTTGCATGTTCTCCCAGTGTTAGCGTGGGTTGTCTCCGGGTACTCCGGCTTCCTCCCACAGTCCAAAGACATGCAGGTTAATTGGTGACCGTGATGTAAGTGTAAATAGTTGTCTGTCTCTATGGGGCAGCCCTGTGATAGTCTGGTGACCTGTCCAGGGTGTACTCCACCTCTTGCCCAATGTCAACCGCGACCCTCAAGAGGATAAGCGGTGAAGCGGTTATGAAAATGGATGGATTGAAACCCAGTAAACACAGTTAAGCGTCTGAAGCTACAGTATTCTGCAGTGTGTGTCTGTTGTGTTTGCTGCACAGAAAAAATAAGCATCTGTTGAGTGCAATGTTATCAAGACGTATCCCAACCATTCTTCACCGCAGAGTTGCAGGACTGCAAAGGCTAGTAGTTACCAGCTACAAGCCAGGCTAAAGCTAATTGAGTTAGCCTAAAGAAACCAGAAGTCTCCCAACTACGGCCTGGAGCCACAAGGCAGGAAGGGTAATGTTAACACTAACATTAACCAACAAGAGAAGTCTTTCTTATTAACAACTGAAGCATGCTCCGCTACTAGTCGACCACAACCTGAAAATGAGTGAGGAATATGACGGGAGCAACATAAGGGGGCCCCTTATTTCAGGGAAAGTGACATACATATCAATATGACATGTTAGATCATTGATTAGCATGGATTAATAGAGTAGTATTATATTGAATACAATGGTGTCATAGTGAGTTTTCCCCCTCCTCCCCCTCAGAAAAGCCTACAGAATAAAAGGTAATTTTCAGCTTTTATAATTATCTTTATTTTCTATGCAGATGCACTCCCCAGGTCATCTGGTGAAAATGCCTGTAGTTTTTCATTTCACAGTATATATTATATTGAGGGAAAAAAATCACATTGTCAGTTTTTTCCAGTATTGTGCAACCCTACTATACACACACATGCAAACCTTTTTGCACGCTCAGACCCATTTTCTGTACTTCTTCCACACCAACGTTTAGTATTCGTATTCGTAGTCCAGCCACTACCTGCTTCCACGGGGTCACCAGGGGTCACCTCACTGAGAGTGCAGTGGTCAAGACTGCTGAGCTTGATGGGATGTAACCGAAAGAGAAGCTCAGATGAAGAGGAGTGAGGTAAGAGCGGAGAAAAGCAATTATTTTCTCCATTTTTTTTTTCTCTATGCACTGGACTCTGTTGCCCCTCTTATTTCAAAGGCCAAATTCATTTAGTCCCACCACTGGAGTACAGGGTGCGAGTAACAGTGACTGCTCCACGTCCTCAGGTGTTTTGTTCAACCTACTGTATTGATGACCAACTCAACAGAAGAGCATCATTATCTTCTGTCTGCTTTACTACAGGGATCTCACTAATGGGGCAATAATTGGTGCAAATTACAAAGTGAACAAGTAGTGGCGTAGCCTTTGGGATGGCTTGATTGAGAGGCCTACGCTATGTCGCATTGCGGGAGATGCATGCATTCTCTTGACTCTAATCACCACTTTTCTTCCTCGTTCAGCCTCTCTTTATTTTTTCTCCCTACGCATGCCCGGAGAGTGCAAACCGAGCAAGTGGGATCATGCAGGGCTTTTAACAACTGCGGCTATTTATGCAAATACAATCAATATTTGATAGTCCCCTTCTCTACCGACGCTCTCCTCCCCTCTCACTTCCTCTCTCCATCTCCCTCTCTAACAAGAGACTGCAGTAGGGGCATTAATTAGGGCCAGACATGCGCCAAGGATTCCCCACAGGGATGAGCAGTAAGGCCAGTTCATACCAGGCCAGGAGAGGACAGGTTTGGCCTGCCCACTGCAATCAGGAAACAATGAGAGACCACAGAGACAGCAGTTGCCGCACAGCGATCCACAGCAGCCCTGCTTAACTTTAACAGCTCTATTGAACTGGCTACTGTAGTATCTGTAATAAACAGCTTTTCATTTGTTTTAACTTGGCAGTATTTTGTAAGGTGATGAATTGTTGAGTGAACTGACAGTTGGCTTAGGCCCGTCCCCTTTAGTTATTGTTGCTATGACTGCGAAACTTTCTGTCTTCACAGGGCAATTTAGGGTGATAACAGAGGCAGATTTTACACTAGAAACTCATAGTATTTTTTGAAATAACAGGTAAAGGAGATGCGCCAATATTGTAGCCCTTTTCACTACATCTGTAAAATTTTTAGGTAAACAACCTGCATGTATCTGCTATTTACAACCACCTAACATTTCTCAAGAGAGAAAACAAGTCATTAGGAATTAAACCAAAGGTGGACATTGTCCAATGTTACAAATGACTGTAACAATGAATGATGTGCACTAACTCCCGGAGAGTCAAAAGTGTAGCAAGCCACTAAGCTTTACAGTCAATGCTATACCCACAAATTCCATTTATTTTTGTAGTTTTATTGACAAAACTAGAATTACTGTCTCTGCTACTCAGTGAAGTTGCAGTTACAATATGTAGCCACGACAGTAGACAATGCTTCAGATATGGATGTTGCTGCAAAGAAGCTACATATTCTAAAACATGGATGCTTCACACACATCACACAGCACAGTTTCAAGATTAGCACCCAAGATTAGTGTCACCAATTCAGTGTCTGACCAAATGTCTCCCCTTAATTACTGAGGTATGGCGTTGAATAATGACCAGGAAAGTGTTCGTGCAGAATATTATGATGTCACAGTGAAGGTGACCTTTGACCTTTTGGATATGAAATGCCATCACTTCATCATTATATCCCTCTAGACATTTGTGTGAAATTTTGTCATAACTAGTGAGTGAATTCTTGAGTTATGGCCAAAAACATGTTTTGTGAGGTCACAGTGATGTTGACCTTTGACCTTCAACCACGAAATTCTGATCAGTTCGTCCTTCAGTCCAAATGGATATTTGTACAAAACTTCAGGAAACTCTCTCAAGGCTATCTTGAGATATTGAGTTCATGAGAATGAGACAGATGCAAGGCCACAGTGACATTGACCTTTGACCAACAAATTCAAATCAGTTAATCACTGAGTCCAAGTGAACGTGTTTGCCAAATTTGAAGAAATTCCTTCAAGGCCCTCTTGAGATATTGAGTTCATGAAAATGAGACGGATGCAAGGCCACAATGACATTGACCTTTGACCACCCAATTCTAATCATATCATCGTTAAGTCCAAGTGAACGTGTTTGCCAAATTTGAGGAAATTCCTTCAAGGCCCTCCTGAGATATTGAGTTCATGAGAATGAGATGGATGCAAGGCCACAGTGACACTGACCTTTGACCACCAAATTCAAATCAGTAAATCATTGAGTTGTTCATAAGAATGGCACAGATGTATGTACATACGCATAGAGAACCCAAAAACATGATGCTTCCAGCCATGGCTATTGCCCCCATGGAGGCATAAAAACAAACATACAAGTTATGTATACACTGTTGTATTCATATAAACATTAATCAATCAGGCTGTGCTGACAAATCTAGTCAGTTACAAATGTAATGTGTTAGAAATGAGCCTCTGGTCGCGTCTATTCTTTGGCATTCCTTGCAAACCAGAACTAGCCTGTAACGTGAAAACTACGCTAACTAAAAAAAGAACAGATATATGAGGGCAACTGAGTGGATTTGAGATCCATGATATACAAATCCAACTTTATATTAAGAAAAATACCCCTGGATCTTAATTTTTACTTAGTTTGTGCTTAACTGGTTTTCCAGCTGTTGTTCCCTGCAGCGTGGACGAACGAACGACTCTGCAAACATGATAATGTGCTAACAGATTGATGCCCATGATGAATATCCCAGGCAAAGAGTCAGTATTCTTTGAAGACTGCCGTTCTTGTTTTGCAGTAAGCAAGTCAGTCTTTCTTTTACCTATTCTTAGTATGATAAGGAAGAATGTAAGATCAGGCATTAGTAATTCTAACAAAGCCTGCTGTGATGCTGCTTAGCTTATCTACTTTTTGATGTACATGTTTTTACTGTTATCAGTATTGGGACAAAGCTTTTAAGATAATCATGGCAAATGTAATGCTAATGTACCTGATTATTCTGACATATTGTATATAAACGGCAAACAACAATGTTGATGTTATTATTCCAAAATGTCCTTTCCACTGTTTGTTTTGATGTTTGTTCCTTTGCATTTTAGGTCCATGTAAATTACTGTACATAACAACATTAATTTGGCACTACAACAGGAAGACTGTTGACCTTACAGACGACAAGATTTATTTCCAACCATATACCACACAAATTCCCCTTAACTTTCAAGAGCAGTAATGAGAACATAACTGGAATTGGTTAAAATATCCATCCTGTGGACAGAAGTAACTGTGAATAACTGACTGGTGCTGTGATGACCTGGACATATACCTCAACAAACTACTATTTTTCCCCCATTAAAAATCCTGTGTAAAGAGCATTGTATTACTGTATTCTAAACTTTGGGGAAACTGCTAAAACCCAAAGAGTCCGAAGGCTTAGTTCCGTTTGTAAACCACTGTCCTACATTTAGGACATAGCACATAGATTCTTATTAACTTCTTAGGGATTTCCACAGGATTAGGTTCAGACAACCCAAGCAACTTCCTTAACACCAGCCATTTCCAATTAGATCCTATTAACAGAACACTGACTTCAGCTCTGCAAACACCCTATAGGGGATTTCCGTCAGCTTAACAGGGGGGAAAAAGTTTAATAACAGTTGCTTGTATTCCTTCCATATAGCTAGTGTGTGTGCTGCGCAGATTTTCATTCCACGCCATGAAGTAACCCCCGGATCCCACCGATGCATATCTTCAGTAAGACATACAGTTAAGTATCATGCCTATCACACATACACACTCTAAGGATCATGCTAAGAACATTTCTAGGAGATCATGTATACTGCAAATGCCTTATGCACCCTGCCTGCTGAAAGGATCTCTATTAAGCTGCGGGAGATGACAGAGCTTTAGAGACTGCATGGGTCAGGCTTTCTCAGAAAGTGAAGAAAAAGAGATGAGGAGAGAAGAAAGCAAGGACAGGTCAAATGCTTCAGATGTAGCAGATGGATGACGAAAAGCAATAGAAGAGGAAAGGTTAATAGCACGAAACAGGGACGGTTGAACTATTTTGCTGCTTTTTCCAAACAGAGTTCAGTCTAAGGGTTAAGCTTATAAATGCACCTGCATTTATAACAACAAAAATCATTGCATTTTATCAGAATTAATAGATGTGCAAGCATTCACTCATGGGGGTAAAGTGACACACAAATGTGTGCCCTGGTCTGAAATGCAAACCATTTCGACAGTGCTGACCTTTGAGAGGACTGGACAGTCCAGAATGGAGGAAGTTATCATATAAGCTATGTCATACCATGCAGGTTTATGTAACTCTTGTTTTTTTTAGCATAAACTGCTCCACAAAAGAGCTGTGGCATTGTTTACAGTCACCCACGCCACACAAGAGAGAACAAGAGGTAGATGAGACGTAGATTTCCATCATTCCATCCATCCATCCATCCATCCATCCATTTTCTAACCGCTTCATCCTCTTGAGGGTCGCGGGGGGGCTGGAGCCTATCCCAGCTGACATTGGGTGAGAGGCAGGGTACACCCTGGACAGGTCACCAGACTATCACAGGGCTGACACATAGAGACAGACAACCATTCACGCTCACATTCACACCTACGGACAATTTAGAGTCACCATTAACCTGTATGTCTTTGGACTGTGGGAGGAAGCTGGAGTACCTGGAGGAAACCCACGCTGAACATGCAAACTCCACACAGAAGGGCTCCCACACCCGGGATCAAACCAGGAACCCTCTTGCTGTGAGGCGACAGTGCTAACCACCACACCACCCCACGTGCTGCCCACGTACCGTGCAGACGTAGATTTGTGGATGGTAAAATTGGAATTAACTGTAACTTGATGTCCAGTTAAAGGGATATTTTGCTGATTTTCAACCAGCTTTGGGTCGTAACCATGTGGGCCGTATGTGTAAATGTGAGATGAAACCTCACTCCATCTAACCAGTGCCCAGATATTCCTGATCATCTCTCAGCTCAGGGCCAGTGACATTCTGTCTGATGATACGGATTTTCACGGACTCTAGGGATGTTGCTCAAACTACAGACTGTACTTTTGCATTTCTGTATGCCCACTACCGTGTACACAAAGAGCATAGAAGCAGATCAAGAGAATCAGACCAAGCTCTCAAACTCAGACCAAACTCAATCAAGCTGTGTCAATTAAATATGAACCAAGAATCTGTTACTGTGTTGCCTATTTCTCATATAAAATATTTTAGAAACATTTTTAGAAAAATTCAAGATGTTTTGTTAAAAGCTGGCTGCCATTTTGTTTCCTGTGCCAAAACAGACAAGTTCACATTACGTTACCTACCAGCGGGAGCGTTTATTGTTCCAGTGCGGCAGAGTGCATTCTGGTAATTGTAGGTTTTCTACTTCTTGGGTAACTACTACTTCTTGTTTTCTCTGGTCATTTACCACCAGTGTCAAAAGTGGCTTTGCTTGATGTCTGTTTCTGGAAAGGAGAAGCCACCTGATCCTTTTACTTTGAACTACAATTAAATGCTAATAGTGTAACAAAACGGTAACACAGAACTGTTGTTTGCACTTGCACACTGTACTTTGGAACTCTTTTGTATGAAACCAACATTAAATGTATGACATCAGCATAGAAATGTCACACTTTTGGCCTCCACATGACCTGTTCCATCACCAGGACTGTCACCTTGCCAAATCCTCTCCACATGAACAGCTGGACAAAGATCTTGTAAGTACACACACACCGACACACACACACAGGCAGCTGGATGCAAAACAAGCACCCCTCATCTCCTGTCTTAATGGGTTTTAGACTCTGTTCTGACTGTACACAAATCAAATGAATGTACCAGCTCGGGGCACGCCTGCAGACACGCTGCACATTAGAGCGAGGTGGTGGTGATATGGTGCTCTTAAGCTGGCACAGAACTGCATGCATAAATCAGAGGGAGCACTGCTGAGCCGAACAGAGGAAGTAAACGGAGAGAAGGGCATGGGATGGTTGAAAGGAAGGTAAAAAAGTATGAGAAGGACATGTGGGGAAAGGTTGAGATGGATCAGAAAAACGAACACGCAGCAGAAAAGCGACAAAAGTCTTTTTTCTGCTTCACTGAGTTTCATACAAGTGAATCATGTGTTATTGTTACATCTGTGCATGTACTGTAAATATGTATGCGTGTGCTTATATGAAAGTGAATGTGTGTGCACAGACACAGCTGTGCTTTGCTTTACACTCCACTCACACATATTCTCTGTGGTCAGGGCAAAACACTTAAAGCCCAGCTCCCTCTCCAGTACTCAGCTGACAGCTCACCATTTTTCATAGCATTTCTACTGCTCTCTTTCTCCCTCTCTTCCTCTCCCTCGACTCTTAAGGATCCCTCGGTTCTCATTAGGCGATTCCTTGGCAGCAGCTGGATACAGTAAGTGAGTGTTTCTTTTCCCTTCAATCAATCTTTCACCCTCTCCTACTCACTCCTCTTACCCTCTCACTGCACTTCCACTTGTACATCTTAAAAACCTCTCCTTGCTTGCTTCCTCTCTCCTCACCCGCAACCTGAGCCGGGCCTTTTCATTTACTGCTATTCTTCCATCCCGCCCTTATTGTCGCTAAATTGCTCGGCTCTCCTAGGACACGACGGATGATGAGGAACAACAGAGCAAAACAAGGCAACAACATTTCAACAACAACCTGAAAACAAATTTGCAGAGCTCACGGTGGCCCCACATTACCTCGCGTTATTCGCGAGTCACAAGCGGGCAATTTGGAGAATGACTAAAGTTATGATTAATTCATTCCACCGCTGCTGGTGAATATAGCAGTAGCAATGATGCCCCTGAGCATCCAAACAATCAGTATCTTTCTCATTATTCTCAGTCAGAGCTGCAAGAGATTTTTTTTCTGTACGTGTGTGGGTGTTGGTACATATCTGAAATGTATGCACATGCGTGAATCGCTAAATGTAATTTTTCATCTGTGTCCCTTCACCCGAAACTCAATTCTAAGCTTGCTAATGCATTATGGATCATTAGACAAATATACTGACGGCGCACTGATTACTGAAATGAATGATGCATGCTGTTTTGCCCCATTGTGGGTGCATAAATGTGTGCACTCGCAATTGTGTGTGTACAGATGCAGACTCAAGGCAATGAATAGGATGTCCATTAGTGACAGACTATTGGTAATATGACACAGGGGTTACAGCTACAGCATCATCCTAAGCCACGTCATCAGGTTCCAATCAAGGTCACCTGTAATTTAACATTGAGAGTGAGAGTGGGAGGTTTTGCACCAACATGTAAAAAAGACCAACATATTTACGAGCCAATTTAAATGAAAACCAAATTTGTAAAAGTGTGGTTTGGTCATTTTAGTTTTTATTGTTTCAAAATGTTAAGTTTTATTTCATTTTTTATTAGTTTCAGTATTAGTTTTAGTTTTTTTATTTATAATATGGGGGTTACTTGTTCTGAGAGAATATAATATTTATTTACATGAGCACATACGTATGAGAAATGTGAAAAGTCTTTGGCAATAGACCCCATTGTGATGTCATCTATTCCAGGAGGGTGGTAAAGACATACTAGATTAGGGAACACCCCTTTTTGTTGGGTATCGGCATTCTCCTCCCTCTTCCCTCATGTTTCTTGAGTTTTCCCCTCTCCCTAGTGTTTCTTGTCTGTCTGTGTTAGTCTCTCCTGTGCTGCAGGGCGTGGCTGGTCACTCTCCCACTCCTGTTCGTCCCTGCCTCCACTGCCTCCACTGCCTCCACTGCACACCTGCCGTTAATCAGCCTATCAAGAACTCACCTGCCTGCTCACTATAAAGACTCTGAAGAATCTTCGTGAATGTTTCGCTGCCTGTTTTTGCCTTTTTGTCGCCACGTTTTCCCTGACTGCTGCTCATCTCCAGTCGTGAGCCAGCCTTGCCCTGCTTTGTGTCTGTCCCTGAGACTCTGAGGATTGTGTTGAGTTTTTGTTTGGTGATACTTCTACTCGGAGCATTCCATTAAATTTTTGTTATCTTTTGACTTTTTGTCTCCGAATCTGAATTGTTGCATTGTGGGTCCTATTCAGTACTTAAACTCAACACTTCTATGGAGTCTAGACGCTGGTGGTGGTGATGAGACGAGATGAAGAGGGAGCTGAGGAGCTGGATGTGAAGATGAGTGGGCTTTTGATGAGCTCATCCTAGGCTCTGGATAAGGTGACTGGAGGTGAATGGGGTGGGGGAGGGCAAGACAATTCTGCGTAAAATGACAGCTGATAGTAGCAGAGAGGAGAGCAGAATTAAAGTTAAACAGTAGCAACATGATTGGCTGAAGGAGATGGTGGCAAAGTTTAACTAGCTGCCCATAATCAGCTGACTGGAGGAAGCGGTGGAAGAGGGGATAGAGAGAGACAGTTGTGGATGGATGTAGCATAAAGATTCCTGATTGAACACTTTGCGAAAACAGTTGACTCACAGCCATAAACATCCCAGTCTCAGCAAACATATGCATCAGTGCCTCCTCATGCTTGTTTTGACAGCTATGACCGACTTGGCAGAGACTAAAAGGAAAGACATTTCCTGTGTATTATTATTCCAGTAGTTTTGTAAGTACACACTATCTTTCCACTTAGTCTTTTTTCTCAGTTGACCACATTTTTTTCCCACAAGTTTCAGTTTTTAGTTACGTTTTAGCAGTGTCAGGGAGCAACTAGTTATATGTAACGGAATGAAAATACTAAAAAATAAAAAATTGAAATAAAATTTTATATGTAGATTCATTCTGTTGCTTTGCACCTTTCAGGGTGCATGAGTGCCTTCTTTTGGCATATTTCCCAGTAATGAGGTTCAGCAAAGCCGTTGGGACAAATTTGGGTGCAACATTTCTGAAATCATGTTTTTAGGTCTTTTAAGCTTTATTGCTCAGTTTAAACGTTTGTTAAAAAAGTAATTAAAAAGTAAAAATGTAATCAAATGTAATAATTTACATTACTTTGATAAAGTGCATAAAATAGTTTCATATTTGTAGTTATTACATACTACATTTTAAACAAGGTAACTAGTAAATATATTACATTTCAAAAGTGACTCT
This sequence comes from Epinephelus moara, assembly GCF_006386435.1. Lineage (NCBI taxonomy): Eukaryota > Metazoa > Chordata > Actinopteri > Perciformes > Serranidae > Epinephelus > Epinephelus moara. Next base: position 10,551,448 of record NC_065527.1, read on the forward strand.
CGCCTTAAAGGGATAGTGCACCCAAAAATGAAAATTCAGCCATTATCTACTCACCCATATGCCGAGGGAGGTTCAGGTGAAGTTTTAGAGTCCTCACATCACTTGCAGAGATCCAAGGGGAGAGGGGGTAGTAACACAACTCCACCTAATGGAGGCTTACGGCACCCCAGATTCAAACGTCCAAAAACACATAATTGAAACTACAAAATATCTCCATACTGCTCGTCCGCAGTGATCCAAGTGTCCTGAAGCCCCGACATAAAAAGCTGTTTGGAAAAACGTCATTTGAACTGTTTTTAGCCTCACTGTAGCCTGTAGCTCAAACTGCTTCTGTGTACACCGAGCTCACGTGTGCACGCTTGCGCGAGACCGTGTGACATGGGCACCGCGTTCATGTGTGTTCACATGCTTTCGCTGGTCTCGCACGCAAGACCATAAAACAATTACGTGTTTTTGGACGTTTGAATCTGGGGCGCTTCACCTGAGCTTCCCTCGGCATGTGGATGAGAATGGCTGAATTTTCATTTTTGGGTGCACTATCCCTTTAAGAAATGCGTAGTCATATTCTTGTACTTATACCATGCAAATGTTTTAATTATCTGTGACATTTCCAGTGTTGTGCAAGTTCACAATTAACAAGAGTTAGCTCAAAATTAACTTTACACAGATTAAAATGAACTAGTTTGTGTTCATAGTACATAATTTGAATTTTGAATTAAGTTCAGGTTAATTTCTTATGTATTTTTCAACTTGATGAGTCATTTCAAATTCATTGCAGATGTGGCTGTCGCTCTGACTTGTTTTTTAAGACCAGGCACGCACAATTAGCATAAAATGCTTAGCGTGCCTTGGTTCAGAGTTAGGTAGGGGGAAAAGCATTGAAAGGGAAACTGTCGTCGACACAACACCGGCATGCCTGGTGCCACTTATCCTCAGGTGCCATAAAACACAGTGTGTGAGCACTGGTAACTCACGAGAGCACAATCATGTCTATGCACAACACCAGGTGCTTCGACTTCAACTTCAACTTCAACAGAAATGCCACTGCTCATCAACTGACGCTTACATTTTTCATGGACTACTCAAATACTCAAACTTACTTTTAAACTGTAAAACTAGTTTCGCATAGCCAGAGCCATCTCGCACTGTGCCAGCATTGGAGAAAGGTCTTGCTGAACCCATCATAATTCCACACAAAGGAATGACAGTGGAATAGCGGATAGTGGAAGGAAACGAGAATTCCGTCTGTAATAGGCGGGCAGTGGCAGGCTTATGCACACAGTCTACATCTTGTGAGCCAAACTATTCAATCTGAAATTTCAGCTATTTAATGTGTATTTAAACCATCCCTGATGCTTCAACTTCAACTAAAATTTTAATTGCCTCTATTGTTTCAACCATAATTTCAATTGCTTTCCTTTCTTACCCTTTAAACTGTAAATAAAAATTTGAGCTGCTTTTGTTTCTTACACATCAAAAAACGTCAGCTGACACTTTAACTGCTTTAAGCGCTTCGGTTTAAATCGCAACTCCCATTCAACATCTCAGATGCAGGCAATTGACAGTTTCAGATATGTGTTTACAGTGTCGTATGTTTTCAGCGTGAGCAAGCGCAACTAAATTTCCCTCTTGCCTTTTTCTCGTTACTCTAATGGGTCCTTGTTGCATGAAAACAAGTGGGACCTCTATGTTGGCCCCATTTGTACCACTCAGATAAAAGGACACCTTCATGAGCATATTGGATCATTTCAGCCGTCTTTCAACAGCCATTAACAGTTCATTTGCATGAAATGAGGCTTATTGATTTAAGGCCCTTGCATCATTTTCAAGAGCGCTTTGGATTTCTTTTTCACCAAAGAGCATCATCTGATGCAGTGATGATCAGCCAATGAGAAGTGTAGATTTCCACCAAAGGAGGGGGTCGAATGAATCAGAGCAAAGTGTAGGGGTCAAATGAAGGTCACAGATGATGTCACGGTGGAGCGAGTCTATTCGTGTGAAGTCATCAAAGCCTCATTATTCCTTTCACTCAGGCTCACTTGGCCAAATTAGCTCCACCACTCAGGTGCGTGTGCGTGGATGTGTGTGTGAGTGTGTGTTTCTCAGTCTCATTTGTGCCAGTGCCCAGTGTGAGTGCAAACCGAGCTGGCTTTTGTGCGCTTGTGCATGAGCGTACAGTATATGTGTGTGTATCTGGGTGCACAGGTGCTAATTGAGTTTAAAATTCAGCTGTTCAAAGAAACACACAGCACTTGTGGTCAGATGCTGTTCATGGAAAAGGACACATCATCAAAAAGTGCACCATCAAACAACCCCATTACAATGACAAGTATTACGGAGGAGGCAGAGAGAGACAGAGAGGGAAGCATCCGAACAGGGACAAATATCTCTCCTTCTTTTACCTGCTCAGCTATCCTCACTATTTCCATCTGAAACATCTTTTTAATCAAAGTGAAAGACAGACAGAGAATGATAAACAAACAAGAAAGGAGTTTATATATCTTATCATCATCCTGGCGTTGCGCGCACCAGCGGAACCAACAGGCGCAACACTCGTCACTGACTGGCTGCCTCCGCTGCAATTTGCATATTCCTGCTTGCATAATACGCATAGGTTTGTGTGTCTAATTACAGTATAACGAGCATCAAAATTGATTGCTTGCATATCTCCTCTGTTTGGGGAGTCATTCTCGATCTAAACAGTCATTTGCAGTGTGTGAGTGAGTGTGTGTGTGCGTCTGTGTTTATTTGCATGTCTTGTAAAAACAAATGATCCTGTGACCTTTACGTGAGGGAGGGGAGGAGGATCGTCGGTGATTCACACACCGCAGCAACCACACACTGAATGTCACATTAGGTTAATGCATTGCTTTTGCAGACTGAAGATTCACCTTATCATTGGACGATGTAAAGCCCTCCATCACATGGAGCTTTGCTAAAGGCCAGCACTGTCACAGCTGCTTTGTGAGTCCCCAGGTAACTGCTGCACATGTTAGCCACATACATATGGACGAGGGATGTCGTTTTTGGCTAGTTTGCTTTTAATAGCCCGACTCATTAACCAGTTAGTATAGACATTCTTTCCAGCAAGCACGCTGGCATGGAAACCAAAACATCCAGTGTATCTGTCTCATGCATCAGACGCAGGCACGACTCAGTTTTCCTCTGATAATGATTGTGTTTTTTACACCAAACTGCCCTTACGTCTGCGTATACATGTCCTGTGATGTAAAACACAGCAGTGACAAAGCCCATTTGGAGACCATGCCTGAATTTAAACAACCATTTTCTGACACCAAGTATATTCAGCTTATACCAATTAGAAGGGGAAAAGGGCTGCAAAGACTAAAATTGCACTGTAGATGTCAGCCGGGCCTACGTGCACACCCAGCAGAGAGTGAAAGTGAGGGACATCTAGACACTAATTAGCGCATGGGAGCAAAGTGGCGCTAAGAGTTTTGACAATGAGGAATGTCGTAATTCCGAATCTTCCTTTCTCCCTCCTCTCCCATCCCGTCCCTCTCATTAATTGGCTGTCACGCTTGTGAGCGTCTTGATGTGTGCCTGGTAGGTGTGTGTGCGAGCGTGGTGATTGTCAACATCAGAGTGCCGTGGGCTGCGGTTGCCCCCGGCGATGAGCGGCCACATCATTAGAGGGAGGTGATTATCTTATTCCGTGTGACGATGCTGACTTCATTGGTGACCTACACACACACGCACACACACACTCTCTGTTTCTCATTCTTCGGCAGTTTCTGTCACACTGTTTCCATCAATCTGTCAATTTTCAGACTTTTTATTAAGCGCTCAATTCTTTCTTTCTCCTCTCCTGATTTCTATCTTTGCTGCCCCTCACTTTAGACCCATGCTTGAACACACACACACACACAAGTCAGGCCATGTTACAATAAGAGGAAGAATGAGGAAAATGACACCCAAGTGATGATGAAGGAAAGAAATGTGCATAGTGTCCCTGTGTGTGTGTGTGTACATGTCCACATAGTAGAAAAGTTTAGAAGACCCAAAAAGAAAGAGAGTCGAGGCGAAAGGAACAGAAATAGAAAAAAAAAACTAAAAAGAGAGATAACTCATTTTCTCTCCTACTGAGATTCATCTACGGGCTGTGGAATTGTGCAACGCCATCTTTACTGCTTGGCTTGTAGCCCTTAAGCAATACAGGGATTAGCGTAGAATTTGTTCTGTGAAGCTCCTGCTGTACTATGTGGCTGTGATCTAAAAGAATCTATCTCAATGCATTAAGACCTGAGGGAGAGCTCTGTTAAGAGCGAGGAAAAACAAAGAGATGAGGGTGTTCGGTACAAACACTGGCTACAGGATTCGGCCTATTAAGTCACGGCGTAAGATCTCTTTCAGCCTCTGCAGAATGTCAAACAATTGGTGAATAATAAAGGGATGCTGCTACCTTCATGTTACCTGGCAACTTGGGGAAGCAACACGACTCACTTCAACTATTACCTTTAACTACTTTATGTTTGAGAGGGAGCATTCTATGGTAATTAATTTGCTGTATAATGATTTGCTGCTATTATGCAGAAGCTGACTGAAAGCATATTTTCTGTCCGACACTGCTGGATGCTCGATCTGACTCCAGCCTTGTTACTTAGTAACATGGAAGTTTTGCTGCTGCTTCCTCGTAATGTGTTTATGAGGTAATTTTCTATTTCCATTGCCTGTGTTTGTTATTTCCTGTTCCTCATATCACTGATTATGATGCTTTAAGAATGAAAGACAAGTTGAAAGATGATATGGGAGATAGAAACACTTTACTTTCCTGGCCTGCATTTCAATCTGGAACAAATGAAGCTGCAATCTATACAGGAAAAACAGCAGGTTTTAATGTGTTTGCAGTTATCTGTTTTGGTTTGTTGTTTGTTTTTTATGCTTTTATGCAGCTCGTATCAGATATGACTGGATTTGGGATACATGACTGTACTAAATATGGCTGTCACAGCTCAGCCAATCAGTGTGACTGGAGATCAACCACAGACTCTTTGTATTTCCATGATTTTCTGCTACAGAACTAGTTTGAAAGAATAGTTCAACATTTTGGGGAAAACATGTATTTCCTAGCCCAAAAAAGTTACATGTGAAGGTCAATATGCTATCACTGTCATGCCTTGGCACTATAGGAAGCTAGAACCAGTGGGTGATGAGCTTAGCCTGTTTCTATTAAAAGTTTTACAAGAGTAAGAGTCTACAGTCATGCTAGTGGCTTTGTGGTCTAGATACTAGAGACAAGACTTTGTCAGACAGTGCCTCATGTTGTTGGGTGGTGCTCTCGCTACGAACTGATGTCTGTTGCTGGGCTCCTCCTTCGTTTTGCCTCTCAACGACAATGCAAACAAGATGATACTTGGCAAGTTTGTAGCCAGCAGAACTCAGGACAGGACTCCAGGAAGTCACAGTCTCTGGAGATTATAGTTGCAGCACAAATCTGTCTCTAAGATCACAAACTGTTAGCCTATTTTTTTACATTACTCTTGGTGCACAGATTAAACAAAGATACAGTGTAATGAGCTTCTGAGGAGAGGTCTTTGTTTTGATCTCAACGATCTGTCTCCCTGCCGGCAATCTATATGCTAAACTAAGATAATCTAGCCTGGTGAGACCATCCTCTCTCGCTCTCTGTATCAGTCTGGACTCGCTGCCCCAAACACTTTCAGTGGGTGGGAAAACTCCCCTTGAGAGACAGTCCCTCAGCCAATCAGCATAATAAAACATCCGTTAACATCTTCTTCATCACCAGCTGAGCCAATTGATTTATCAAGCTTTTGCCAAATCCAGTCTCGAGAACAGGAAAAACGTCTCTTTCTCCAAGAAACTCCGTGAGAGTGACCTTAGTGTTAGCACTTGTTGCTTTGGGAGCTGTCATTACTGCTCTGCAAGCGGTGGCCTGCATGTTATGTCATCAACTACATCACAATCCCTGATTGGCTGCTTATGTTGTCAACTATGGTGCAGATCCCTGTTCGGATTATAGTTTCTGGATATGAGAATATATGAGATATAAGTCCAAACTGATACAGAGCGCAAAACAGAACATTAAGCTCACTTCATCAGGATGATCTTACAAGGCCAAAGCTAATCGACTTAGCCTCTAGCTAAATAGCCTACTTAATGGACAGATGTGATGGCAAGAAATTGAATAGTTCCCAAAATGCCAAGCTGTTCCTTGAAATACTGAACCCCTTCATTTAGTTTTGTGCCAAGCAAGACTGAATTTGAAACATGGGACAAGCTAAGATCTAAATCATGCTACAGAGAGGATGGTAGGAGTGCAACAATTGAATTAGTTGCTCACCGAAATGTGGAGATTCAGTAAGTCAGCAACTCTCCCACAATTGTCCAAATATGATTTATAATTTCCTAAAATTGATTAATTAGCTTGGCTCACTAACGAAGACTTACTATGTTTTGGACACTTGCTGCGGTAAATTTGCTTTGCTGCTTCAATACATTTAGACATAAGCATGATTTCTCATCTTATCTCTGTGGGAGGGTCGTAAGAGTCAAAGCGAGTTTGACTGACACCTTTTGAATAGACTTGCACCGATTAATCGGCAGTGCTCGGAATCGGGCCGGTTTTCACGTGATCGGCCGTGACCTGCGACCGGCTGGTCAGTCTAAAATATGACGATTTGAATCGGCCAAAATTGGATTGGCCATCCAAACACTCTGCAAATCGGTATCGGCCCAAAAAATTGTAATCGGTGCAAGTCTATTTTTGAAGCAATCATTCGAGATAATTTCCCTCCCCACCTGTCATGTTCAGTTTCTCAAATGAATAAAGTAGATGCTTTTTGGATAGTCAAAAGATAAAAAGGAAAGGAAATGATGATACAGATATATACTAGATTTGTGACATGGAAGTATTTATTTCAATAATTTACATCAAAGGGCCAAGTGTCTGGAATACTGTGATGTCGATATACAGTGAATCTGATGACAAAATGGAGGTGGTGCAGGAAAGGCACAATGAAAACAGATTTTCAGCAGTTTTGAAGCTTTACACAGGTGACAGGTGCCTCTAATGGTAAGTCAGTTCACTCAAAAGGAACTGAAATGTATGTCATGATTATGTGAAGCCAGCCGGTAACTGTTCTATCTGCTTAGCTTTCCTTTCGGACCACGAGCAGGTTATGGAAACACAAGTCAGTCTGATGTGCAGCCGAACTAGCAGGGTGCTGAAAATTTGAACAACTGTTTTGGCACTCTAAGTCTCTTCCTGCGATGCTGTTTCTCATTATCTTCCTGTGTTAATCCTAAGATCTGCTCATTAAGCAGAGCAAGAACATCCACACACTGTCAGCAACTCCACAGGAGCAAAGTGCCAACACACAGGGACGTGTTCATGCACAAAGAGACACACACTATAACTCACTCCCTCTCCATATGTGTCAGTCACATGATGGAGCCATATCTGCTTTCATTACAAGCTGAACTGCCTCAGATTTCCAATATGATGACATGTGGCATTTCACGTCGCAATTATTCATATATGACAGTCTTTATAAATACACTGAAGGCCAAGATTTTCACAGCTGTTCATGCTGGTCTGCCAAGTTGGTCTGTTTTTTTTACGTGGGTTGGAGTCTGTTTGGGATATGAATTATCCCCCCAAACATACACAAATACAATATGTATATTTGGCCAAAGAAATCTGTCAGACCTGATCTCCGTCCGTGCCCACTGTGTGCATCTGTGCATGGTGCTGCCTATTTTAAATTCATGCAATTCTCATTCGCTGACCAAACTCCTCTGGAACAGCTCACAACAAAAATGACAGTGTATTCCTTAAACCACATACTGTAAAACAGTTTCACACAAGATGCAGCCTTGCATAACATAACTGCGGTTTTGCTTTGCTGCCCATCCCCGCACGCTCCCTTCTAGTCCACTCGGAACACACAGTGACATCCATATTGCATGAGAATATTGCTGGGTAGCCCACTAGTCAAACATGCAGACAAGTATGCATACAACCTCACACAGAAACATGCAGACACAGAACGCACATACAGTACGCGTGCATGCACACAGGGACACTCATTATAAATTATGAGTTCATGCTTGGAGCCTGCAGCCCAGATATAGCACCTCTGTTTCTTGTAGTTTTATTAATTCATCGAATGGGAGCTGTGTGCACCGCAAGCCTCACCGACCATCATTTACCATGAAGTGCACTAACAGCTGGAGCGTATCTCAAATAGAGTATAGTTGCATTTCCCCCACTGTCCTTTACATGACAACAAAGCTAGCAGCAGAGTTATTTTTGATCCGATGAAAAGCGCAGGAGAGGAGCGCTGCAGTCAGACAGAGTCAGGGAGAAAAACTGCCTAAACTCAGTAAACTCAGTGTGCTTGTGATGTTTATCAGCCAGCAGAAAAGACGGGGCTTAAATAAAGGAGGAGATAATTATTGCCAGTTAGGGAAAAGAAAAGACAGAGTTGTTAGCTGCGGATTAAAAATAAACAGCATGTAGCATACTACACAGTTTCTCAGAGTACATACTTGGTTATGAAACTTCTCCACTTTTCTGTTTTTCACACTTTGGGTTAACCTTATCGTCTCTCTCTGCTTCCTTTTGCTGGATTTCTCTCCTCTCATGCCCTGAGGTTGTGGGCAGAGTGCCAGCAGAGAGAGTGTGTTTGTGGGTCTCAGTAGAGTGTGTGTAAACTCGACCCCTCGCCCACCCTTGAGATATCCGGACCATCAAATATGCATATGGCAGCTGGAGCAGCTATATGGTTTTTGTGCAGTGAACTTTGCACCAGGACTAGGAATGTCAGGTTTGGTTAATTTTGCTTTCCACAGCTCGACACCCATTAACCTGTAACTTACAGGCTAATTACAAAAGCAAAGTTATATCACATAGAAGACTTTCCTTTTAGTCCCGGGCTCTGTTGACTCAGTGAGCTTTAGCACCGCATTTCAAAGTGCTTTCCATTAAGAGTGGGTTAAATTTTATGTTTTGGGCTGTAAATGCCTTTTTATTTCATTTTCTGTTGGCTGCACTGACAGCCAGCCATGTTAACATGTGGAATCATACTGCCCAACATTCACCCTCCAGTCTCCACTGGTCACCTCCCCAGTCAGGTGGGAGCCAGCTAACAGCCCCGACCTTTGGAGATTAGTGCTTGTCACACGGTGGCAGGCCGGTGTTGCTGCAGAAACGTGGTATCCACCTTCCATTCTCGCCACCTTATGGCCCCGTTGAGTGAGCAGCTTAACCAGACCTTAACCACAGGGCATCATGATGATTTCGGAACAACGGGACTTCGGATCAATGGGTTTAATATGGTCGGACCAATGGGCTGTCGGACCAGTTCCCCCCACCAGGTTGGGCACAATGTTTCCGAAGCAATGCTTTTGGGTTGGGATACATTGCTAACAGTAACCGCCAGATGAGCAGTGCAGCTAGTCAGCTCCCACCAGGCCCGCTTAGACCCCGACCACACAGAAAACGTTTGCCAGGGCAGACGTTGCACTAGACTTTTTCGTCGGCGGTCATTTTGACCAACAGGGTCATAAAAATCCGGTCTTAATCTATTTTTACCAGTCATTTTAATTTTCGTTTTTAAATGATAATAAAGATATTCAAAGACATTTAGTTTTCATTCATTCGTTTTTAATAAATCCAACAAGCAAGTTATAAAGTGTGCATTAATAAGGACCTGAACGAAAAGATGAACAGACATCCACACGCCCGTGCCATTAGCCTTCTTATGTCAACAACGCTACATGAAGCAGATGAATGACTTTTTCTCTGCAGTGTGAAAACGGCAGGCTCTTAAACCACTGACTGTGCATAATATATTAACAAAGCAATTTAACAAAATTAAACAATTACAAATAAAATCTGAACAAAAAATTGCAAGAAATCAGCTGACTTGAACATAGTTCACCTGCGGCCTGAACTCTCAGTCACCTTCCTCCTCTTGCGCATGGACTGGAACTCTGTGCCGGCTCGTGTGTAATCAAACACACCTCTCAAATCATCCAATTGGACAATGGGGAAAAAAGCAGAGATGACAACCAGCAAAAAGGCCAGGTGCCTATATAGCGCAGAAATGCGAGGCACCTAGCGACACAAAAACTGTGTTCAAGAAGCTTCATTCTCATTAAAACAATTACAAACAGGCACCCCCAGCCCTAAAAATGCTTTCTTTGTGATTGGGGTCTTAGTGTGCAGTGCAGCACACTGAAGAACAGCAAAACTGACCTATGTGTAACCAATCAAACATAACCAAATAATGCCTGACTGTTGATATTTCTAAGACTATACTGTATCTAGGAGATAAAGCACAGCTACTGTATGCAACATCCCTCCACTCAATGCCCTCTCTGAAGCCGATGCCAAGGGTGAAACTTTCTCATTCTTGTTGCAGACCCCTTCCTCTGCTCTTGCCGCCTGCCTTTTTTATCTTGATTTTTTTTTTTCTAGCTTAGCATCAGCGATTTCCTCTCCTTTCACCAGCACGAGTTTCAAGCTGAGACAAGGTTGCGCCTGATGAGAGAGGTTCACACAAAAGAGCGGGAGCGTGATGAAACAAGGATTTGCCTCACATTTACTGAGCGTGCACTACAGTTCCAGTCTGTTCACCTGGAAAAGTATGAGACAATGGGAGAGAGTCAATCCCAAAATGCCACCCACAGTCCTCACTCTGGCCACGGCTTCACACTGTTTCAAAAGGGATTGTTAACATCCAGCTAGGATGTATTTGTTAGCAGCTATGTGCTGTCCAACACTATGAACTGTAATCCAATGAGCCACATCTCATCTCGAGGAGGCCTGGTTGCCACTTGAAGGAATTTCTATATAAAGCTGGACACAATCCCGCCATAATGGGCTCAATCACGTCCTCTCATAAAGAGGAATCCAACCCAAAAATGACTGACCTTGTACTGCTGGGCTTATTGTATTGTTCAGTGTTTTCCACTTCCTCTATCTCTTCAAATGGGTTCCAGAGTTTATAGCTGTGCCCTCAAAAGACCAAAGACAGCAGCCTCTCAATATAACAGCATACAATGTTGTGGCCACAAGAGAGTCTGTATTTTTGAGCCTAGAGACTCTCCTTGGCTGGATAAGTTTTCACATAACACTCAAGTTGAAAGAGTCAAGGCATTTTAAAGGTAAATTGGGTGCACCAAAAAAGTAAATTGCAACACTTGGAATGTGTTATATGTACATTTTGAGAGAATGTTTTGCAAGTGTGTACTTTTTTTTGCTCTGAAGTGCTGTGCATTAGTGCTTTCATATCTGTCCGCCCTTGAATTAAGCTTGGTAATGGATATGCTGCTGCCTCTAACACACAGTATGGATTTCAAGTGATGAATATGTAAATCAAAGCATGTCCGCCTTTTGCAAAAAATGTGCAGATTCTGGTCGTTTTTAAGCTCCTGCACCTAAAACTATGCAACAGCAGGTACACATCGGTCAATTAATCTGAAGCACAAGAAATGCATACTGATCAAGACCCAGCACAGGGAAGAAATTGGAAATTCCTGGCCATGCTAAGGGGGCATGGCTCTGTAGGGTGGCAATATTGGTCTGTCAGTTGTTCCATCAGGGTGAAATATATATCAACAATTGCCATGAAGAAATTCATGTCTCCCATAGGATGAATCACACTGACTATGGTAATCCCTTGCATTTTCCTCTTGCACCAGTTTTAATTTTTAGTTACATGCCTCAATAACTAGTGGGTGGATTGTTTCAGATTTGGTGCAGACAATCATGTTCTCCTCTGGATGGATGATTTATTATCTCTTTGGCGATTCCTTAACTTTTCATCTAGCACTGTCTGCAGTGACTTTAATTTATGGTCAAATACCTGCAAGACTAATGACATTCCCATCAACCTCAGCTGTACTTTAAGGTGCAAATTAGCATACGTTAGCATGCTAAAATTCGAACCTAAGATGCTGACAATGGGAAACATTATACCTGCTAATGCATGTTTCCACACTTACATTAGCATTTTGCTCAAAGCACCACAGTACGGCCTCACAGAGCTGTATGTAAAGATGGACGACATGTCTCCACTCCCTCCTGTAAAGAAGTCAAGCGAAAATATCCCAGACACTGCCACTGCCATCTTCCTTTGGTGACATTATTTGAAGCCAGCTTCCTGCCCATACACCTGTCTGACCAATCGCGAGCAGCGCCACTGAATGCGAGCTCACCAATTGGCTAACACTGTTGTCAATCATGTTGTAAAATCTCCGTTTTATAGCATTAACAAACTAATTAAGACCAAAGTTATCAGAAAAACAAACACTTAAACATACAGCAGCATGACAAAAAACTACCTTTAACGACAGAAACCATCTTTGAGTTTTTAGTTTGGATCATACTATTACTATTGGGTGAGCTGTCATGTCATCCATCTTTATATACAGTCTATGATTTCTGGGGCATTATGTGAAATTGAGAGCTTATAAACGGTCTGGACACAGATCAGAACATGGAGGTGGCTGAGCCAGAAGCTAACAGCTAACAGTGCTAACTCCACAAACAGCGCTAACAATGGCAACAGTGCTGACAGAGCTAACAATGTTAACCAGGGTTGTAGCGGAGGGTGGGCACTATGTGCTTCCACGACGTGCAAAGCGGCGGCAATTTGGTAATCATGCACACAAGGCCAGACCAGCTTACCACAACAAACCACAAAGAAATTCGGATTCTAACACTACAGAGGTAGCGTGACTCTCTCTGCTTGGGATGCCATTACTCCACCGTATCTCTACATAGCAAATAGTAGTTTGCTGCTATATTAATACTCTGAATGCTGCACACAGAACCTTTAAATCGCATTGAAAAATGAGTCTCTGCAACGCTGCCAATTCCTCAAGACAACTGGACTGATATTTAAAACAGACTGATGATTCTCTACGCCTAAGCAGTCATGATGAAGTCTGAACTGAACCACAATGAATGGGCATATCAGTCATGCACAGAGACAAAGCTGGAGAGCAGGACAAGGTATTATGGATAGATATTTAAATAAATATATCCCTGCAAGATGGATAACTGACATTTTCAGGCCATGTGTGGCTGCCCGGAGATGTGGCCTCATAACACAGAGGATCAGATCTCAAAAGTCCCATTGAGATGATGAGTGGAACGAACTTACTCCTGTGTTGAAGTGCAAGAGACTGATACAGCCATGCATGGATGGTCACAGTGACACACACACAAAGACACACACACACACACACACTTAAGTCCAGTGACATACTCATAGTCTCTAATTAGCACTGATACTTTGTTGTAAAGGGCAAAGCTGTCTGCTGGCTTTTGGGCATGACACTCCAACGATAACCTTCCAGTCATCAGGAGGAGGAAGGGTGAGGAGATGAGAAAGAGAGATTGTATCACACACACACACATACACACACACACACACACACACACACACACACTATAACAGCAGATAAACACTCAAAATGGCACTGTGATATGTCGCTTGTGACTTTCCAAGGCTGCTTTTGTGTGCATGTGTCATATAGTTGATCGTTTGGTAATGTCATTGTGAGTATGTGTGAGTCATCTCTGCGAGGGGATTCGAAATGCGGCGGACGTTATGGAGCAAAAAGCACAAACAGTTTGTCTCTTTATCAGTCCCTCTCCCTCTGAGGAGGTGTATGCAGAAACCTGTGATTCCTCTCACCTGAGCCAAACTCCCCAGTAAGACGCAAAAAAGAAGATATGAAAAGATCAATGGCAATTGTGTTTAGAGTGGCTATCGTGGTGTGAAGGGAGAATGGCGGGGCATGTAATAGAGACGAAGGGAGGCAGTTTGGGGTCACATGTGTGCGAGGAGGCGCGGACAAGAGAGTCAGAGAAAATTGACTATGTGGCACTGTGACGCTGAGAGATTTTCAATGAGAGAAGAAAACAGCGGCAAATTGATTTTGGATCAACTTCTGAGCAGAGATTTGAGTGCGACTATGGACTCGTGCAGTCAAGATATTACCATATTTGAAATGATCTGCATGCTCTGCTTAAGTAATTCAAGTAGCATAGGTCGAGGAGGTGTCTCATACAGTAGACTCTCCCTCAGTCGCTCAGAAATCCATCCAGGTGTCAGTGGAGCGTATACAGTAGGTGAGCTGAACGCTGCGATGGGCTTGAAGCTCAATGAACCGTGAGTCCTCCACTCTCTCTGTCTCATGTCGGAACAGATGGCAACACTGCCAAGCCTCACACTCATCCATCATTCGCCATTCATTTAGCCAGGCAGTACATAGGTGTGTGTGTGTGTGTGTGTGTGTGTTTGTCCACAGTGTACTCTGAGGTGAAGCGACACTGAGGAGATTGGCTGTCAAACAGGCCCACACGCTGAAGCTCAGCTGCAGGATTTCAGGTCATTTCTGTTTGAGTTGCCCCCCCCACAAACACTGAGCTACACTTTAAAAATATGCATGTGTTTCAAAGTCGCAGCAGTACATCTGCCTGACAGAAAAAAAGGAGAATATCCGATACGTTGAGCAAAACGTAAAATAAAAGGGTATTGGTAAAACATATCATGAGATGATGGATGCCATGTGTCAACTGTGATTGCTCTGAACACGGAGGCTACTGAATGTGGCACAGTGTTGGTGATGCCTGTCAAAACCCCTCCGGTTTTCTCCCTCCCCTCTCCGAAGCACTGGAGGAGAGGAAGTGCAGATGTGTAGTTAGTGTTCAACTCATCATCTCTCTCCATCCCTCTCTCCCTCCTTGTAGTGATTTGTGTGAGGATGGAGCGCCTTGGGCAAAAACGCTGAAACCATCTGCTCTGCTAAGCCTGCCTCTCTATCAGCTTTTTGCTTAGAGTTTCTCCAGCCTTTTTCTGTGGTCTTTCTTCTTCTCCTTGCCCTTCATAACGCTGTGCGATTTCCTCCCCCTTTGCTCCACTGATCATTAATTGTGCTTTGTTTAGTTTGTGCAGGGTAGCTCAACAATGAATTCAAAGCATGGTCATGAATTTCCATGCTTATCGTCGGAAAATTAGGCTGTTTTAATACTGCCTGCAATTAAAATGCTTAAACTCAATGTTATTTTATTATTTAACTGAACAAATAGCTGGAGCTCCGGAGCGTAGCTGCTGGTTTTGATCAAGGAGCTTTTCACGGCAGGTATGATAGATGCTTTTTTTTTAAACATTTTTTTTTAACCCATCTCAAATACTGCTGAGCCTTTGTTTTCTCAACCATCTGCTCACAGGAGATGAGCACAAACGCCTGGCTTCTGAAAAGACAGCAAACTCTCTCAGTTCTTGTTTTAAAGTCAGCTTAGCAGATAACACATGATGCTACGCGTTTCTTATGGCACACGCCTTCTGTCAACCTAAAGAAGAACAGCTGGTTAAATTTGAATGCTAACAGGCCTGTGCAACAGAGAGCTTCGTGGTTTCACACCTGACAATGTTTTCCAACCTTCAGTCTTCAGAGTCTAATAACTTCCTGTTACCCCTCCAGACCTAAGGCCCTGGTCTCACGGCAGGTGTGCTCTGAATCTGTAGACAGAACATAACAGACAGAGAAAATGAGTGTAGTGTTAATACTGTTCCTGGCATCGCTGCAGGTTCTTTAAGTTCCCTCACCCCTGTAGTGTGACAGCCAACTCTGTCCGATCAAGTAAGGAAAGTGAGCTTCACTGGGTTGTAAATGTATTCCGGTATTGCTGCTAAAAGACCATCTAGTGATCTACTGGTTACTCTCCATTCATCTGTTTGAAACAGCTTTGCTGTATTTTCCTCGCAAAGCCCCAGCCCACTTTATTATTACTTTTGTGCCTATCAAGCTTTTTGTTGACGCATTACACCTCTGCAGTTTACAGTGGTGGTGGCAGATTTACCTCTCAAATCATCATAATATTTCAAACAACAGCTGCTTAATTTCAGGCAGAAGCAAAAGCAAAAGCAACCTACTTATTTCCATCTGGAAATTGTCAGTCTTGCAGCTGAACTGACGACTGTCACAAGGTGATTTTCCATCCACCTCTTTTTGCGCATTCTCAGTTTGCACACAACAAGACCTGCTTGGAAACACACAAAAAATCTCAAAATTTTGCAAAAATGTTTCTACTCCCTCTTGGGGGTGGTGAAAAAGTTGGTGTAACAATAAAAGGTATGTGCAACCAAGTGCAATGGAAACAGATGCAGAGCGTAAATGATGACATACAGTCATGACGTACTGCCATTACACAGACGATTTCACGCTCTCTTTGCTGTCTCTGGATGGCTTTAACACCATTTATGTATGCACCACAGGCCTGTTAGCAGAACTCTTCCAAGAGCACATAGTTCTGATATTAGTTGTTTAAAATTCTCTGTTGTCATTGTTCATTGTGCTCTATACATACTTTGTTTTCCTTCGTTTGAGGTTTGACTGGTGCTCTTTCAAAGCTAGCTACTTAGGCTAACATTAGGTACATGAGTTAAGCTGGTTTGCTTAGGAGTTCTCTGCGCAGCAAACCAATTTGCTATGTAAAGATACAGTGGAGTAATGGCATCCTGAGCCAAGAATTCAGTCACACTACCTCTGTGTGTGTTGTAATCAGAGCTTGTCTGTGGTTTGTTGTGATAGATGGTCCAGCTGTGTGTGCGTGTTAGTGCATCAGTGTATCCCACTGGCTAGCTAATCGCCATCAATATGCACTGTGCTCATACGGCTCTATTTCCTCCCTGGTTAACACTGTTAGGTCTGTCAGCACTGTTGTTGTTCTTAGCGCTGCTTATGGAGTTAGCACAGTTAGCTGCTAACCTCCGGCTCAGCCATACGCTCTAAATATTGTATAGAGACACTTAAAGGGTCAGTGGCTTCCTGCAGTGGTGAAGCTGCGATAGGACCTCGACTCCCATGGTAAGCCGCGGATGAAAAGAGAGAACATGCTGGGAGTCAGGACAATCCCTCAGACTTTAAAGACGGCTTTAAAAGTCTGGAAACACTCTCTGTTGTGCTCCCTGGCTTGCATCTTTTCTTTTCAACTTCTGCATTTTATCTGTCATTCAGTTTGTATCCTGTAAAATATAAACCAGCGGGGAACACTGCTTGATTCATTGCAACAAGGGGAGCCGCTCTCCAGTAAACTGCTGCTTTCTAAACGTGATCAAGTCAAACAACCCTGCGTCCAACCCATTCCACCAGTCTATTCATTAGCTAATTAAGATAAATGGCCACTTAGCCAAATCAATTCGATGAAGACTGCTGCACTACCAAAGTCCAGCCCTCTACCAATGGAGAAAGCCCGGTGAAGTAGTGAGGCTGACAGAGAGCTGCCTGAACCCAGGAGCTGAGCCTGGGTAAACATAGTTGGGTGACCTTCCTTTTATTCCTCATGCTCTGGTGTATTTTTATGTGCATTTATAAAAGGTCTAAGGTTTGAATGCCTGGTGTAGGTGTAACACACAATCGCACAGAGAAAAGATAATAATGTATTCATAAAATATATTGCATTCTGGACTATGAACAGTATCACAGGCCTCTGTAAACAAACAGGCAGCGATCTGACAATGCTTCAACCGATAAATTATTCTGTTTAAATTATGCTTTTATTATGCTGTTGGAGGTATTTGCATGACCGGAGAGCAGATCTGTGTGTTCGTGTGTGTATGTGTGTGTGTGTGTGTGTCAATTCAACAATACTAGCCATTCAATTTAGTCCATAACAGTCCTAAATTTTTAAATGAGGACACAGAACAAAAGGGTGGGTGTGTGAGGGAAAATGAACTATTAGAAAAACCTGTGGACAATGAGCCAGGGGAGAACTTTTTAGGGGTTTGATCATTTGAGACACAAACTACACAATACATCCATTCCACACTTGGGCTACTGCTGGCAAAGCAAAGTCCATTCAGTAATTATGCTGCTTCAGCTTTCACAGGGATGAGGAAGTCACTTACTATTGTCAGATATGTCACTTGTCCAAATGATTCATAGGACACTTCTTGTTTCCGATTGAATGGTGTTAGTAAGTTTGTGAATTTAACTTGTCTAGATTCTGATGCTGCTTGATTTGGGGTGTAGCTGCCGAGCCACAGCAGAATCCCTCTGCTGTTATCTAACACAGCAGTTCCAGATTTGTGGAACATTTCGTACTGGGCTGCAAGGAAACAATATGCACTTGATCTACATGTGCAGATTTCCTGTTATGGTTGCAAATGGCTAGCTGAGTCGAAAATAAAAACACAGAGTTTAATGAAGCTTGAGAGTTTCTTCGGAGGATGTAGTGGAGAATAAAAGCTGTAACGTGTGTGGTACTGTATAATATATTATCCAAATGTAACAACTTTTTCAACTTTAAAGGGATAGTTTGGATTTTTTGAAGTAGGGTTGTATGAGGGACTTATCCACAGTAAGGTTGTCATTAGTCTCGCCACCAGACAATCAGAGATCTCCGCCTTCTGATAGTCTGGGGACACTCCTTTATAAAGTGTGTTTAACACACCGGCGAAAAAGGCCGGCAACAAAGCAGCGCCTCTTGCATTTTTGAAAAGGACACGCCCTCCCGGAAATGTGCGCTCCCCCTTTTCTCGTCTGCAAGGAAACAAACACACAGAGAGCTTGAAAATGGATGCCGAGAGATTTAACTCCGTTTTATCAAACGTGTGCTCAGTCCACAAGATTGTGGAAATGAAGGACTTACAGCGACTTGAGCCATTTTGTACCGCTACACGTGTTTCTAGTCAGACTATGTTTACAAGCACAAGAGTTCAGCGAGCCACCGAAGGACCACCCTGCGGATTTACTATTGGTTCTGCAACGTAGGGAGTTGTTTTAAACTCTGAAATTGTGGGAGAAAGTCATCAGTCTTCAGTCAAGCAAAGTGTCTAAAGACTGACTTGTGAGTCTAGGTTGTCATGAGAACCGATACTTCGGAACCAAGTCGATGCCAACATGCAAAAAATACGTCGGTGCCTGTTTTTTTTTCGGTAACGTAAGTACCGGACACAACTTTGCCCTCAGCGGGCCACGTCGATTCCTGTCGGAACTGACGGGGGCAGTATACGTGCATCAGTCTGTGCCGAGGACAAGTGCCGAAGAAGAACGCCTGTTCTCCATCGTCTTTGCTAGAAACAATGGCTTCTACAAGTGTTGCTGGAGCCACAACACCTCGGTTTGTCGTTAACAATACCATCTGTAACGTTACTTAATGTTGCGTTTCACATACATGAGTTCTGTTTTTTTTATGTCTATCGAATGAGTATCGAGAATTGTGGAAATTCGCTGGTATTGGTATCGACTACTGAAATTCTGGTATCGTGACAAGCCTAATCCATAGTCAGTGCATCACCTACAGTAGATATCAGTTGGCACTCTCCCAGTTTGGAGAAGCAGGCAAGAGTGCAGTCATGGAAGCTAAGCAATGCACCGCTGAGGACAGGGCAACAGCAAAATATATTTTAGTCACCTAAAAACCCACCTTGCTGCCGGACATTGATTTCCAACCAGGAACTGAAGCCGTTATATTGCTCTCTTCAAAGCCAGACTCCACTGACAAATCCACTTATTTAACATTGCTGACAAAGAAAGCTGCTGATCTACATCTACCTTCATCAGTTAGTGTGTGTTTGTTATTATGTAGATTCTGCATTTAAGTGTTGATTTGGATTCAGCAAAGTCACATACTAGCACAAACTAATTAACTGATTGAGGTCGTGGTAGACCTGCTCTGGTGGCTTTGATGAGAGCCTAGATGGGTAACTGAATCTGTTAACAGCTTCCCCAGTCTGAAAGGGCTAACAGCAAAATAAATTGGTGAAAATGTTCCCAGTATAGCGCACACTAAAACTGTTATTGAGTTTTTTTAGGTGGGACTTTTGTTAGGTGGTTAAAATACATTTTGCTGCTGCCCTTTCGGCCACAGCAGCACATCACTTAGTTTCCATGTCAGCACCCCAGCCTGCCTCTATCCCTTTAAAGGCTCAAGTTCGAGTTCAAGTTGGGTGTCCAACTTCACAACTTCGAAGAAAGAACATGTGATGGACTCGACTGTGACATCAGTCTGTCTGACACCCTCTCTGTCCAGTTGCATTAACGGTGCAGGTGGGAAGAGACTCGGTGGGTCTCAGTGGTCTTTCTGTCTCTCACCGTCCCTCTCCATCAGTTGCATCTTTTTCTGTCTTCCTCCACCAGTCTTTCTTCTGTCCCTGTACTCACAGATATAAAGCAAAGTGTCTAGTCAGACGAGAGATAAACTCGAGGTCTGGCAAATCTGCAACAGATGGATGATGATGAGTGAGTGTCTTTTACTGTACCACCCAAGGTTTAGCTATGGATCTTTTGTGGATTCGGTGTGATCCGCTGGTGGGATGAGCAGCTATCATAACTGAGAACAGGCTTAACTAGTGATCACAGCTCTGTTATCACAGACAGCGTGTGTATTACAGGAAGGAGTTTTTTAAGAAGGACTTCCCTGTATTTTAGCTTCTTATACTCCCTGTCCATGTGCATCTTGAAATGGCAGTTATAAAATTAAACAAAATGTCATGAGAACTATAGAGAACATCACAGATCACTAGTTTCATGCATATTACACAATCTAATAATGAAACGAGCGTCTTGGACCACCCTAATCTGAAGCAAAATATACAAAAGGTCACACATTAGAAATGCATCAAGGGTTTTTCTACGGTTTTAAAGGCTCTGTAAATGGCAACAGTGTCAAGGACAGCAGGCTGATGCATTTGATTCAGACTAGTTTTATCTCCTCTGTTGCTACGCTGCACATCTCTGTCCTGATAGAGTGCAATCTGTTTTCCCAACTGAGCAAACAGGCCAAACCAGTGCACACATGTACACATGCGTACTAATAAAACACCCATGTGCACAAATGCGCACACACATGCACAGAAATAAATGAAATAGAGGCATAAACACACATGTGCATGCATAAGCACATCATGCACGCACTAGATAAACAAAGCAGAGAGCATTTGAACTCCTCTCGCACAGTCCAAACTGTAGCAGGGGAGCTGTATCAGGCAGAGATTGGTAATAAAACTTTCCCTTAGTCAATGGAGTCTGTGAGAGTGTGTGCTTGTGTGTGTGTGTGTGAGTGTGTACTATTTGCTGCTCTCAGCGGTGTGGGAGGTCTGATTTGTAGCTGTAATATCGACAGGCAAGGCCTTGGAATGAGGTCTTTCCTTCAGGGAGTCCTCCTACCCTTTCGTGCCTGCACAGAAATGCTCACACAAATCTCCAACACCTAACCTTAATACCACTCACCACTATGTGCACAACTTTACCTTAAAGGACGAGTCACATCAGCCTTTGAAAGGGTGAATCTCTTGGAAAAATTAATTCCAGTGGAATTACTGCAACCACTGGTTTAGCTCGTGGGTTAAAGAACGTGTTAAGTTTTGTTGAAAGGTGACATGCAAATTCACGCCATTGACCAATGGCTAGTCTCTATATACAGACTCTACATTCAGTGAATGTAGAGTCTGTAGGCAAACCCCGGAGATCTTGCCTCTGGTTTCCGGTGCTAGGCTGTTTGTAGTTCGCGTGATATTGATCAATCACGTGTGAGCCGGCTGCAGTTGTTGCCAGGTTAAACGCTCCGTGCGGTGAACTAACGAGGCGGAACATAATTGGTGTCACTGCAAACTCTGAATCCATCGCAATGGTTCAGCATATTTACTTATATATAAACGGAAGTCGGAAACGGAAATTCGCCTCCTCCGCTCAAATCAAACCGGAATGCCAAAGAATCGGGGGTCTGCCCCCAGAGGCTGTATCGCCATCTGCCGGAAGTCAGACGCCGAATACAGCCGATGGGTTCCGAGAATGACCAATGGCTAATCTGGCTCACAGGCCGTGTACTGTGGGTATAAGCCACCTATCTCAGATGGCAACCCACTTCCTGAAAGTCATCATTTTCAAAACACCTGTTGCTGTGTGAAACTAGTCTTGCAAACCTATCTCCAACCTTATTGTAGAGCTTTGTGTGAAACAATTTCCAAGGTAGCAACCAACATACTAAAACAGGGGATTTAGCAATTGTAATACCAGCTTTCGTCCCTCCACGAAAACAAGTTCCCTCCCCTAAACTATTTTGCAAGGGCACCGTTGCTGCATCCTGGGCTTAGCCCCACCAAAGACAATATGATTGGTTTGAAGAACTATAAACAACACATAAGGTTTTCTTTCCGTACTGCAGAATTATGACGGGTTCAGCCAGACCTTTCTCCAGCACTGGCAAAGCCCAGGATAGGATATGTGAGACGAACCAACGGCAACGGTCTTGACATTGCTGACCTTTAGAAGGGGAAGCCAGAATGTCCAAGATAAAGGAAACTATCGTGGTTGAATAGCTAGCTGTGCATCACCATTTACTTTTATAACCTCTGAGTATAAACTTGTCCTCAAAAGAGCAACGGTTCACAGACAGCTGCAAAACAGGAATCAACGGTGCAAATCATCTTTGGAATACACTGAGTGAACTTAGTTAGTTAGTGACGTAGCCAATGACCTTAACATCAGTAAGCATGTAATCTTGTTTGCTCAAAGAGCTTTTACTCCTTCTCAGTAACTCTTTATTGAATGAAATTATATACAATCTTGTGAACAAACTTCCAGGGGGGGTAATGGCAGAGTACAGAGAGAAAAGAAAGAAGATTGCTATAGTGACTGACTGGTGCTAGGATGTTCCTGACTGGCTCATGTGTTAGATGTTTGCTCACCAACCAGTACATAGTTTATCAACGAACCCTGTGAGTACTCACTATTGTCGTATTTTCCTCACTGTCGATCGGAGCTGGAGCTGATAAATACTTGTGACTACTGCAGAGTCATTTGTCCTGGCAGTGAATGCTGATTGTAATCTTTCCAACTAAATACAAAAGCCATATGTTAGTGGGTGTTAGTGAGGTTGTGTGCAGTTGGAAAGAGGCTTATGTCACCAAGATACAACAACAACATATTGTAATTTGCTAAGACATCTAGATGCATTTATCTGTGCCATTTTTATGTTGTGTCCAGGCCTTAACTTTGACATAATCCAAACTCCTACCTTCACCCTAAACCGACGTACAAAAAGGTGTCCATTTTGTTTTCAAGAACACAAGCTGCCTGTCAGAATGCACAAAATGGTCTCACACCAAACAGCTCCACATCTAACACAAGGACAGCTCCACACTCACCTTTCTCGCTTGCAACATTGAATGGAACAGTTGAGACACAAGGGAATCTGACAATCAGACAGGAACACATCTTTGGCTGTAACATCTTGTAAATCAGAGAGTGCTTGGAGGGCGATGCACTCTCTCTGCAGTTGTCCATACTTCTCTCACACCCTGTTCCTCTACTGACACATTGGCCAATTAAACTTCTAAACCCTGACACTCAGACTGCCAGCTTTTTGGAGTATCTGGGGTATTTTTCTGAGTGTGAGTGTGTGCGCACTCAGGATATACCGTCCCGGCATTTCTGTCAGGCAATGGATGGATTCCTGTTTGACGGTGAAACTGCAGAACTTTTAAAAGGTATGAGACAGCAAAAAACAGCCCACTTCCCTCCCCCGCCCGCTATCCCTGTGCAGTATGGCATAACAGAGACCTAAAAGAGGGCTTTTCATTTCCTCTGTCTTTGTCTTCAATCCTCACTGGAGTCACTTTAAAACATATTAAGCTGTTTGTTGTCCGTATACCAAGTCTTATCCATGAAGCTCAGCCAAACTTCAGACAGAAAGTAAAACAATTCTTGTGATGCCAAATAGCTCATCCTCAACCACAATTAGGCTGAAGAAGGGAAAGAAAAGTCACCTTCAACTAAGTAAGGAGAACAAGTCCAAATCACTTCAGTGAGGTTGATTATGAAATTCACCAGAGAAGGGGATCTTTGGGACGTCTGGGCAATAAATACTTCTATTTCTTTCTTTTTTATATATCTCCATGCCAGTGATAACCATGGCCAAAGGCATTATGTTTCGAGTTTGGAATCAAGAGTCTGTACATGTATCTCTGTACATCAATCCATCCGTCCATCTGTCCGTCCATCCGTCCGTGTATCTTAGGGATGCTTTCATGAGCTGAAATAGTGACAGTACGTTTTGGCATTGAAAGTAAGAGTTGGCATTGAAGAAGAAAACATTGGCAGTAAAATAGAAACCTGGGTTTTGTGAAAACAAAACACAGGCATTAAAAATTAATCTAATTTTGATATTTTTTTGCATTCGGGTGTGTTTTTCAATGACAATTTATGATTGTTTTTTTCTTCATGTCTCTCTTGGAGGGATCAGTGGGTCAAGAAGAGCCTTTCTGTCCTCTGTATGCCAATTGAATATAAACAGTTTCCTTGCCCCTCCCTTCAAACACCCCTCTCCATGCCAAAATGTGAAATGAAGAAAAAAACAATCAGATTGTCCCTGAAAAACACATCCGAAAAAAAAAACCCCAAAATAAAACACTGTTTAACACCTGTGTTTTATTTTTCAGTAGAACTTTTCACTGCCAGTGTTTCGTTTTCAATGCCAAATTGTATTTCTGATGCCAAAAATAACAGTCACTCTTCTAGCTCCATATACCTTGAGATAATTTCCTCAAATTTGGCACAAACGTCCACCTTGACTCAAGGATTAACTGATTAGAATATAGTGGTCCAAGGTCAGAGTCACTGTCACCTCACAAAACGTTTTTGGCCATAACTCAGGGATTCATACGCTAAAACAAATGTGTTATAGGATAAAATGCAAAGTGATGACATTTAACATCCAAAAGGTCAACTTCACTGTGACATCCTAATGTTCTGCAAAAACACTTTTCTGATCATTACTCAGTGTCATATCTGAGGAACAGAAGGGGAGACATTTGATCAGATACTGGTTTGTTGACACTAATCTTGGGTGCCCACCTTGATGATGTGCTGATGGTACAGATCTTCTGTGCTGCCAGGGGAAAGACTGGTGTGAAGCATCCACGTTTTAGAATTTGAAACTACTTTGCAGCAACATTCATATGTGAAGCATTGTCTACTGTCATGGCTACATCTTTGTGCTCTGTCCTGACCACAAGCTCATTGTTCTTTTCATACAGTCTCTAATACAGCATGTTTCTCACTGCCAAATTATCCACTGGAATCATACATGTGATTATTGTGATCCACTTTGCAAAAAATACACTTAATAAATTTACTAAATTCCTCTAAAAGTCTTCAGTACATTTATTACATGAGTCTGGACACACACAGATGCGGATTACTGTTAATTTATTATGCTGATCTGTTCTGTACGACATCTATTGCACGTCTGTCCGTCCTGGAAGAGGGATCCCTCCTCAGTTGCTCTTCCTGAGGTTTCTACCGTTTTTTTTCCCCGTTAAAGGGGTTTTTTTGGGGAGTTTTTCCTTATCCGCTGCGAGGGTCATAAGGACAGAGGGATGTCGTATGC